>NC_138078.1:90314645-90524645 GCF_964212035.1 Myotis nattereri
ATATATATATATATTTATATCTATCTATATATATATATATATATAGATAGATAGATAGATAGATAGATATAGATATAGATATATAGATATATAGATATATAGATATAGATATCTATAATCTATATATCTATATATCTATATCTATATCTATATCTATATCTATATCTATATATATATATTCAGAGCTTACTAAATAAAGGTGACAAGATCTGTGAATTATGGGAAAGAGGTCAATAAAATAAATGTGTCAGGAAAACAATAAAAATTTAGTACATAGCATTTATGAAACATAAAGGGACTATGTAGAAATTCTAGTTCTGTAAGATATAAAAGGAAGAATAAATATGTACATTATATAAATCCTTATTTTTTTAAATATATTTTATTGATTTCTTACAGAAAGGAAGGGAGAGAGAGAGATAGTCAGAAACATCGATGAGAGAGAAACATCGATCAGCTGCCTCCTGCACACCCCCTACTGGAGATGTGCCCACAACCAAGGTACATGCCCTTGACCGGAATCGAACCTGGGACCTTTCAGTCTGCAGGCCGACGCTCTATCCACTGAGCCAAACCAGTCAGGGCTAAATCCTTATTTTAAAAGAAGCATTGACAATAAAATGAAAGATGCCAGCATGTTTTTCACTATTATATACCAAGTGCTATGGTTTTTTCTAATGAGCTGCTCTTAAATCCACCTATCCCTTCTTCTGACACAGTAATTTTCACTATCTGCCACCAGCAGTCCCTCCCCTTATAAATCATTCTTAATTTATTTTTCTTATGGTCAGAAATTGCAGAACAAGTGAGAGAAGGTGGAGCATAGCTGCTATGGACCATTAGAATGAATGATAGGGCCCCAAAATGGAAACATAAATTTTAAAAAACTCCCTCAGCAACAACATATTCTTAGGGGTGACAGGGATCTGTCCAGAATGCTTCAGCTAGGACTTTTACTTTTCTTATTTTTGGGAAGTTCTGATACAAATATGAAGGCTTTGGAAATGCAATAAAAATTGCAAATATACTGTACTTTTCAGAATTTCCATGCAAAAGTAATAGACTGGAGAATTCTTTTTCATGATTTTTGTTACACAATAAGTCAGACTCAAGGTCACAGGCTTAAAGAGTTAATGATTGGCTGTAGGGAAATTGTAGTTTTCCACAAAACATGGAAGATTCCATGATTTAAACAACCTGATCCCCTGAAATTCAGCTTTATTGTTCATCAAGTTATGGCCCCACTATTAAAACACTAAAAAGACTGATGTGAAATTGAAAAGGTTTTAAACCTAACTAAGATGGTCAACCATATGTTGCCTCAGAATTGAATTATATTTTCTCTCTGATTCTCAAACTAATTCTGTGTTCCCTTTCTTTCAGGGTATTCTTTTTGGCATTGGATTTGGCAGCCTATACTTTAAAATACAAATGGTACTATAAAGAGTCGCCATGAATTGAGATTGAAGATAAAAGAATGTGGATTCCATCATATTTTTTTCTTTTCTGTTTAAAAGAAAAAAATTATATATATATATGCAACCATTACAACTGGATGACTGGATGATGGGCTGGTAGCTATGATGTGCACTGACCAACCTCCTGCAGTCCCTCCCTCCAGGTGGCCAGCCCCCATTAGCCCTGATGGGGACTGGGTGAGATGGCCCCTATCGGCCCTGATCACCAGTCAAGCTGAGGGGCCCTACCCATGCACGAATCCATGCACAGGGCCTCTAGTCTCAAATCCTATATAATAAAGAGCTAATATGCAAATGGTCATCACACCCTCATGGCCTCTCACCCTCCTGCCCTCGTGCCGAGCTGGGGGACCGAGGCTGTGCCCTCCACCCTGGCACCGGGGCCAGGGGACCTGAGACCGGGCTGGTGGAACTGAGGCTGCGCCCCCCACCCAGAGGGACTTGACAAGAGACCTGAGGCTGTGCCCCCCATCCAGAGCCAGGTCGGGGGACCTGAGGCTGCACCTCCTGCCCTGTGGGTCTTGACACAGGTGGGGCCAGCTGGGTCTGGGTCTCGCACAATTTTGAGGAGCACGCAGGTGTGCAGGGACTTGATTCTGGGTCCCACGGCACACCCCAGACTCTGACAGGAAGGAGGTTTTCATATACATTTTACAAATTTTCTTTCACCTCTGACACTTCTATTATAGAGAAAGGGCAAATAGCAATATTAAAGTATTTCCTCTAACTAATTTCCTTTTTTTAAAAAAAAAATACATTTCACTGATTTTTCACAGAGAGGAAGGGAGAGAGACAGAGAGTCAGAAACATCGATGAGAGAGAAACATCTATCAGCTGCCTCCTGCACATCTCCCACTGGGGATGTGTCCGCAACCCAGGCACACGCCCTCGACCGGAATCGAACACAGGACCTCTCAGTCCGCCAGCCGACATTCCATCCACTGAGCCAAACTGGTTTCGGCTAACTAATTTCCTTTTAATGTGCACTAGTAAAGGAATAAAACCTAGTAAACTATGACAGGGAGATAGTTTTTGCATTATTTAAATTACTTAGAATTTTAATTAAAGAAATTACAAGTCCCCTGTAGATAAATGGCCAACAATAATACAAAATAAGAGGTGGTTTTCACAAGAGAAAATGTAACTAACAAACAAATAGTATATAAGAATATGTTCAATCTTGGAAGCAATAAGCAAAATTTAAATTAAAATGATAATGAGGTAACAGTTTTATCAATTTAATTTAGATTTCTTGCAAGGTTGTTATAAAATTAGTCAATTATCTCTTTGGAAATCATTTTGGCAGCATTTTTCAAAGAAAATTTAAGTGATTATACCTTTTCTTCAAGTAATTAAGTTGACACGAATTTATGCTGAGGAAATAATTCAATAAGTTAAAAACTGCATGCAACAAGCTGTTCGTTACAACATTGTTTATAATAGCAAAAAATTAGTCACAACATAAATGACCCATGAAGACTAACTAAATCATGATGAATTTTCCTAAAGAAATGTAGTACAGCCCCTAGAAATTATTCTTATGAGGAACATATAACTACATGAAAAACATCTATGATATAATAATTCATAAGTAACATAGTACATAAGAATATGTTCATTATTTTTACAACTTTGTTTTCTTCTAGGATTTTTATGGCTTCGCAATTTACATTTAAGTCTTTTATCTATTTTGAGTTTTTTCTTGTGTATGGTGTAAGTTGGTTGTCTAGTTGCATTGCAACAACAACAAAAAAATAAGGTACCTAGGAATAAACTTAACCAAGGAGGTGAAAGACCTATCCTAGCAAAGCTATAGCTTACTGAAAAAATAGAGGAAGATACAAACAAGTGTTAAAGGATTGGAAGAATTGACATCATTAAAATGTCCATACTACCCAAAATGATCTATAGATTTAGTACAATTTCTATCAAAATACCAATGACATGTTTCACAGATCTAGAACAAATATTCCAAAATTTGTATGGACTCAAAAAAGATCCCAAATAGCCTCAGCAATATTGAGGGGGAAAAAAGTTGGAGGGATCACAATATGGATATCAAACTATACTATAAAGCCAGTACATTCAAAGCAGTCTGGTACTGGCACAAGAACAGGCATATACATCGATGGAACAGAACAGAGAGCCTAGAAATCAACCCATGCCTTTATGGTCAATTAATATTCAACAAAGGAGGCAAGAACGTACAATGGAGTAAAAACAGTCTCTTCAATAAATGGTGCTGGGAAAATTGGACAGCAACATACCACTAGATCACCACGCCCAGCTTTTGACTTAGGTTTCTTTCATTTCCTTCCCACATTTTTGGCCAATGAATCAACCTCCCCTTGTTTTGCCTTTTAAGCAGTTATAGTCATTTAGGGAAACACACTTGAAATGGATTTACTTTCTGGGGTTGAAAATTTAATATATTTGATGTGATAAATATACCTCTTCTATTACCCTTAAAGTGAGAGAGGGAATTGGAAAATAACAAATGCGGAATTGAGATTCTGAAGTATCCAAGGTGAAAGATCAAACCATGCTAGATCTTGAGACTTTCAAAGGTCAAGTCCTAGGACAATTTATTTCAGAAGATTTGGCTTCTGAGATAATTGGTTTTCTTAATCCTTATTGTGGGGCAAGCTGTGGTTCTCCCTCAATTGCCAACTTTTCCCATCTGGATTCAAAGCATGGACAGGTGTTTTCTGTCTGGACTAAATTACTTTAAGTGTTACATTCACAGCCTAAATTTCTCAATGTCTATTTAAATTCAACAGATTTTTGCTCTGTGACCTTTAGTGGGTCTAATTCCAATTCTGATAGAGATGGGAATAACACAGTGAAGAATGGATTTGCCCTTTGCTGAATGATGTGTAAGGATTTTTTTTAACAGAAAGGACCCTTTACTGAGAGATAGAGATAGATCATGATGATAGATAGATGATAGATAGATAGATAGATAGATAGATAGATAGATAGATAGATAGATAGATAGATGATAGATAGATATTCTTTTTATACAAGTTGTTGACAACACATGCTTATTTGTGTAACTCTTATTTTGACTTTTCTACTTTTCATATGCCAAGATGCTCAAAACTAAAAGTGGCAGGCCTTGGCCTCTCTCAACACCCTGCTTCTGGCTACCCCTGTTTACTTTCCTTCCCATCCCATTTGCCTCCCTAACAGCAACACAAATGTTAATTTTAACCTGATTTTGTCTATATACAAATGATGAAGAGGAAAAGACATACATTCTGATTTTTCTCCAAGATCCAGTTCCCTAAGGATAACCTTGGTCCCAGAAGCCCCCAATACATAGATTTTTAAAACCTGCCATCTAGAGTTTTCCTAACTTGAGTGCCTCAGTACAGCCAATCACCTGCAGCATGGTATTCACTAGTGTTGGTAATGCTGATTTCATGGCATTGTGCCAGTTAGAAAATGCTTCTGAATCTTCATAGAAATAAATTTTTTCTTCAGCCCAATCTTCATGTTGGGTGTAATTTACTATATTCTAATTCATTGAAAAATGAAGCATGAATTTCATAAACTGACTACTAACCTTCTATTTCCTCAGCCATACTGAATATGGGATAATTTACTTAAGTTTGTAAGTACAATGAATGGAGAGCAGCCTGGCAAATCACCCAAATGTCCAGACACTCTGTTGCCAAGCCTTCCTCTAGAGCTTCAGGGTTATCTCAGAAATAGATGAGCCCCACCCTATCAGAAACAGGCAAGGAGGCCTTAGTAGGGAGAGCATGTGCTTGAGGGACCAGCCTACTTGGATTCTATTCTTAGATGCAGCATCTCTTAGCTGTGCATTTCCTTTCCCTGTCACAGTGAGATCTCACCATATAATATTTAGAGAGCATTTAATAAGATATGTTATTTAAGAAGAAGTTATTATTACTGTGAGAGGTACTTTGTGTCTTTCCCAGCATCAATGTATCAATGTCTGAGAAGAAAGGTGCTTTAGTCACCAAAAGGAGAGGAAAGTTAATTTTGTACAGCCCCTTTGAAGTTGTTTAGAGAGGGTGATATAGAGACAGGAAACAAAGACAAGATTTCTTCTTAATAAAAGAAAGAGAGGTGGACACCAATCTCATGTACATACTTTGTGAAACAGTAGCACATGAATATACAAATTATATTATTTATCACTCTACGAGCAATGTTTGGTGAGCATATGGATTCTATATCCCTTGCTATGAATCCATGCCACCTAAAGTCAAATGGCATATAATTAAAAGCAGATTTAGAGTATATTGTACAAAGGCCCAGACAACAAAAATCTCGGACAAGCTCCTGAGAGCCACATACTCACATCTAGTAGATAGTATCGCAGGCCTTAGCAGCACTCTTTACTTCTTTTTTCTTTCAGGTATTGTGTAGGCCTCTTAAATACAAAACAAACTAACATTTATTTACTATCAATGAGTTCTAAATACAGCACAAGCCAAATAACAAGAGATGCACTGCTACCTTTCTTGTGCTAAAGCTTTGGCTGGGCCTCTGTGACTGTCATGACAATATAAAGTTTACTTTTCAACAACTTCTAAATTATGACTCAGAATAGACCTAGTGACATCCTTATGAGAAACAAAGTGCTTCCAAGATCATCTTTTTTTTAAAAAAAAATATATTTTATTGATTTTTTACAGAGAAGAAGGGAGAGGGATAGAGAGTTAGAAACATCGATGAGAGAGAAACATTGATCAACTGCCTCCTGCACACCCCTAACTGGGGATGTGCCCGCAACCAAGGTACATGCCCTTGACCGGAATCGAACCTGGGACCCTTTAGTCCGCAGGCCGACGCTCTATCCACTGAGCCAAACTGGTTAGGGCCCAAGATCATCTTGTATAATTCATGCAGCTACCACTGTACACTTACTTTATACTCTTGAGAAGAAAAAGGTACTAGGGAAAGTGATTAGGGGCTTAGCTTTTTCTTTAAAGAATACCTAAGAACTTAAGCAGATCAGCTTTCTTTTTTATTGTTTTATTCTCTAGCACCAGGTTTAGCATGATTTCCTATAGTGAATGTCCAAAAGAATTATAGCCGAAGTCAAGCATTTGGGACACTGAGTGCTGCCCTATAGGCCAGAGAAATCCATCCACAGGTAGACAAGGAAATGTAATAACCACAACAGCACAGTCTTATGATTCTTGAAGCTTCTTCTCAAAGACTGTAATGCTGTCTATGCCAACTGTTCTTTATTTATTATTTATCAATCAACATATGTGCTCGTTTTACAAACACATTAAAGAACTTCCAAACAAATGCAAAACACAGGAAAATGACAAAAACAGTCAATTTAGCAAGAGGGGCATCTTCCTCATGGAATTATATGTTAGAAGGCTTTGTTGAACGGCTGGTATGGAAAGGAGTATTTGAAGATTAATCCTATGAAAAATTCAGTTGTTTATATTTTGGTCATGATGTCAAGGAAGCCCACCCCAAAACTGATATCTTCTGCTGTCCTATATTGAAGGAGGCTTTAATATTTTTGCTCATATTTTTAACTGTTACAGCCCTGGCTAAGAAATGAAAAAAAATGTATGTCTGCATCTAATGACAGCTCTGGGAATGAGGTGTCTTGAGCAAGATTATACCTAGATGGAAAAGAAAATCAACCTGTTGAGAAAGATAAACTGGTAAGATGGGGTCAGTTATTTACCTATCCTCTCAAACAGACTGCTATTTGTTATTATCTACTCTAATTTATGCCCTGACTTTGATTTTTAAAATCACTTGACAGCTTAAAAATAATGGACTTTGTGGTGAACAACCCCATGGGTAACCCCCAATGTGTAATCCCTTGTAAAATCCCCTATCATTGTATGAGAGATAAAAGCTGCAAACTGCTTCTAACAAATAAAATATGTCAAAGGTGATTAGATGTCACTTTCTCCTGTGATCGTGTTATATAACAGGGCAAAAGTAAAGGAATTTTTCAGATGTAATTAAGGTGCCTAGTTGACATTTAATTAATCAAAGTGAGATTACCCTCATTGGACCTGAAGTAATAAAGTGAACCCTTTAATAGAGGAACTAGGCCATCCCAGAATTGGGAGACTCCAAGCAGCAGAATTGATCTCCATTGCAGAAGAAATTTGCCATGAATTTCACAGCCATAGGGTACTAGATTCTGCCAATGACTTGAATGAACCTGGAAGCACATCCTTTTGCAGTTGAGCTTTAAGATGAGAATGCAGCATGGATGACACCTTAACTGAAGCGTTGTGCAACCCTGAGCAAAGGATCAGCTAAGCCGAACCCGGACTCCTGATCCATCAAAATGGTGAGATAATAAACATGTGATATTTCAAGAACTTAAGTTGGAATTTTTATGCAATAATAGAAAACTAATACAGGAAAATACAGTTGCCTCAGGAAGTTCTAGGAAGAAATGTTGACCGAATGACGAGTGTGATCAAGCAGAAAGAGTACTAAATGAAGCATGATGGCCTAGTTCAAGTCCTGGCTCTGCTTGAACTGGAGCCAGCTACTCAACCTATTTAAGTCTATAACCTAATCTGTCAAATGGGGTTGATGTAATCTGCCTAGTCCTTCTCACAAGGTTCTGAGAGAGGCCTTTGAAAAGTGTAAAATGCTGGACTCATATTACTTATGTTACTTATAATGCTTATGTTACTTATACTTATACTTACTCATGTTACTTATAATGCTCGAAGTAGCATTCTAATTTTCCTATGTACATTTTCTTAATCCTCAAACAACCCTATAAAGTAGACACTTATGATCATCTCCATTTTATAGATGAAAGAAATAAGACATAAGGATGTGAAAAATCATGCCTAAGATTGCACAATTGTTAGTAAATGAGAACAAGCATTTAAACCTAGGTAATCTGGTTTCAGTTTCTGTACTCTTAATCATTGCACTGTGTTGCCTCTTTTAGCTTTAATTAGTATGGGAAATCCACTCCCTCTGAAACGAGCGGAGCCTTCATACCAACATATTCTGATATTCAAGATCCCCAGATGAAAGCGATCCCCATAAGCTTCTATTTGATGCATTCTTCCAGATTTATCTTGGTTTTTCTACCAAAACCACATTTTTTTTTTCAAAAGAAACACACCAAGAGGCAGCAATCCTCTTTTCTTTCATAAAGTTCCTTGGCACCATTCACATTGCTCAGCCTCACTGCTTCATACTCAACACCACCTCCTTCTACCTTTTCCCATTATTACTTAGCTGAGAGCACGTGAACATCTGCTTACAACAAACACACTTAATTTATCTTCAAATACAGATTCACAATTAAAAAACAGAAAGCATAAAGGAAATATAGCTATTTTATTAAATTTTAGATACACTACATGATTTCCATTATGTCCATTGCCTGATTTTTCAAATCTCTAAGCATGTAAGATTAGATCCTCATTTATCAGAAAAAATACTAAAGCCTTGCTAAAAGATCCTGTGGTACATTCCCCTGACTTTGGGAAGATTAACTTTTACTTTTAAATCTCCCTGAGGTTAAGTAATTATATTTCTTCCACTAATGACATATTATATTTCTTAAGCTAATATATAACAGTTCTTCCTGAAGTCAAATTGAAATCTTTGCTGCTTCAATTTAAGCAAGCTGAGATTCTATTCAAGTTTCAAGACAACTGAAAAGACTTCTGTGAATGAATACCTGACACCCCTAGATTAGATTAACTTATTAACCCTTCAGCATTCTGGGGACTTAAAGAGTTTATTAATGCCTTTATTATTCTATTTATATAATAATGCTGTAGTTTATGAATTTGCAAGCACCCCAACAGAGAGCCCTAGAGAACAGTAGCAATGTTCTACTACTTATCTTTGTGTCTTCCACACTTGTCAGAGTAACTAGAACATATTATAAAGTTGAAAGAAAAAGTTGCAACAAGAGAGCCCACTGTATTGGAGAACATATTTGCCAATGTTACAACCGACAAGTGTTTAATCTCCAAAATTTATAGGGAACTCATACAACTTAAAAAAAGGAAAGTAAATAATCCAATCAAAAAAATGAGGAAAGGACTTAAATAGACACTTTTCAAAAGTGGACATATAGAAGGCCAAGAGACATGTGAACAAATGCCCAAAGTCACTAATTATCTGAGAGATGCAAATGAAAATGACAATGAGGTACCATCTCTCACCTGTCAGACTGACTGTCATCAACAAATCAACAAACCACAAGTGCTGGCGAGGATGTGGAGAAAATGGAACCCTCATGCACTCCTGGTGGGAATGCAGACTGGTGCAGCCACTGTGGAAAGCAGAATGGAGATTCCTCAAAAATTAAAAATGGAACTCCCTTTTGACCCAGTCATCCCACTTCTAAGAACATATCCCAAGAAACTTGAAACACCAATCAGAAAGGATATATGCACCTCTAAGTTCATAGCAGCACAGCTTATAATAGCTAAGATTTGGAAACAGTCTAAGTGCCCATCAACAAATGAGTGGATAAGAAAGTTGTGGTACATCTACACAATGGAATACTACACTGATGTAAAAAAGAAAGAACTCTTACCATTTGCAACAGCATGGATAAACCTGAGAATATTATGCTGAGTGAAATGAGCCAGTGGGAGAAAGATAAATATCATATGATCTCACTCATTTGTGGAATATAATGGAGAACATAAACTGATGAACAAAAATAGATCCAGAGACATAGAAGCATGGAACAGACTGTGAATTCTCAGAGGGAAGGCAGGGGAGGGTTTGGGGGAGGGTAAGAGATCAACCACAGGATTTGTATGCATGCATGTAAGCATAACCAATGGACACAGACAGTAGGGGGCAGGGATATGTGCTGGCATGGTGGCGGGGGGCGGGGTGGGGGGGAGAAGAGGCCTGGAGTGGCCGGGGAGAGGTCAATGGGGGAAAAAGGAGACATATGTAATACTTTCAACAATAAAGAATTTAAATATAAAAAAGAAAAAAATTGAATGAATGAACAAATGAAGCAGATTTTATACTATTCCATCTGTGAGCAGAGAAAATAACTGAGCAGCTTCCTATTCATAAAAGCATTCTTACAAAGACCAAGATAAGCTTACTCCTTTTGTCTTTTGCTAATTAAACAACCCCAAATTAATTTTGTAGGACCTATTTTTCTAATCTGAAGGCCACAGTGCCCTTGACAATCAATACTTCCATATCTATTTCAGTAGATTGATCAAGATAAGAATACTAGTGATATATGCAGCAAAAACTGTATTTCAATGTACTTCCTTTTATTCATTTAGATTTCTTCCAAATAGTTGGTTTTGAATTGAGTTATTGCAAATTCATTTCTATATAAAATTCACCAGATCAGCTTATTATTTGGAGAATTTTCAAATAATTTAAAAATGTCAAAAAAAGGTTTTTTTTTCTTTTTTCAAATTGAAATTCACATATATTTACACAGAATGTCTTTGGGGTTGGCTCACAATCTGCTTGGCTAGGCATACAGATTTCAGATCATACCTCCTACATGCAAACATTTTTTTTCTTCTATAATTTGACACTGCGAAGACAAAGCTTTTCCGTTTTGGTAGGTTAGAAGGTTTTTGTTTTTGTCAAATTGTTTCTTAGTTTGTTTTATTTTAAACCTTTACTGTTGAAAGAATTACATATGTACCCTTTTTTGCCCCATTGAACGCTTCTAGCCCAACCCCAACTCCCCCCACCACCAGGCTTCACCATCATAATGTCCATGAACATGGGTTATGCATATATGTATACAAGTTCTTTGGTTAATTTCTTCCCACCCACCAACCCTTCTGTGCTTTCCCTCTGAAAATTCAGTCTGTTCTAGGCTTCTATGTCTCTGGGTCTATTTTGTTCATCAGCTTATTTTGTTCATTAAATTCCACAAAGGAGTGAGATCATGTGATATTTATCTTTTTCCAACTGACTTATTTCGCTTACCATAATGCTCTCCAGGTCGATCCATGCTGTTACAAATGGTAAGAGTTCTTTCTTTTTTACAGCATCTTAGTATTCCATAGTGTAGATGTACCACAGTTTTTTAATTCACTCATCTGCTGATGGGCACTTAGGCTGTTTTCAAATCTTAGCTGTTGAAAATTGTGCTGCTATGAACATAGGTATACATGCATTCTTCCTGATTAATGTTAGTGTTTTCTTAGGATATATTCCTAGAAGTGAGATGACTGGGTCAAATGGAAGTTCTTATTTAATTTTTTGAGGAAACTCCATACTGTTCTCCACAGTGGCTGCATCAGTCTTCATTCCTACCAGCAGCATATTAGGGATCCCTTTTCTCCACATCTTAGCCAAGACTTCTCACTTATTGATTTGTTGATGATAGTAATTCTGACAGATGTGAGGTGATAACTCATTTTGTTTTAATTTGCATCTCTCAGATGAATAGTGACTTTAGGCACTTTTTCGTATGTCTCTTGGAGAAGTGTCTATTTAGATCCTCTGCCCATTTTTCAATTGGATTTTTTATCTTCCTTTTGTTAGGCTATATGAGATCCTTATATATTTTGGAAATTACTCCCTTCTCGGATGTATAACTGACAAATACGTTCTCCCATGAAGTAGCCTCTTTTTATTTTGTTAATTCTTTCTTTTCCTGTGCAAAGATTTTATTTTTATGTAGTCCCATTTGTTTATTTTCTCCTTATTTTTTTTGCTCTATGAGAGGTGTCTGAGATTTTGCTGACTATGGTTTCTTCTAAGATTTTTATGGTTTCACTATTTACATTGAAATCTTTTATTCATTTTGAATTTATTCTCAGGTTTGGTGTAAGTTGGTGGTCTAGTTTCATTTTTTTTGCACATACCTCTCCAATTGTTCCAACACCATTAATTGAAGAGACTGTTTTACTGCATTGTATGCTTTTACCTCTTTGTCAAATATTAATTGAGGTCTTGGGTCGAATTCTGTATTCTCTGTTCTGCTCCATTGGTCTATATGCATGTTTTTTTTAACACTTCATTTTTAAAATTCTTTATTGTTTAAAGTATTACATCTATCTCCTTTTTTCTCCATTGAACTCACCCTGGACACTCCCATCCCCCAGCATATGTCCTCACACCCCTACTGTTGGTGTCCTTTGGTTATGCTTATATGCATGCATACAACTCCTTTGGTTGATCTCTTACACCTCCCCTCCCTCTGCCTTCCTTCCCAGGTTTGACAGTCTGTTCCATGATTCTCTGTCTCTGGATCTATTTTAGTTCACAAGTTTATGTTTTTTATTTTGTTTTTGTTTTCTTTATTGATTAAGGTATTACTTATGTGTCCTTATTGCCCCATTGCCCCCACCCCCGCACTCATGACCACACCCCCCTGATGTCTGTGTCCATTGGTTAGGCTTATAAGCATGCATACAAGTCCTTTGGTTGATCTTTGCCACTTACCCCCATCCTCCCCTACCTTCCCTGTGAGGTTTGACAGTCTGATCAATGCTTCTCTGTCTCTGGATCTGTTTTTTTTTTTTCATCAGTTTATGTTGTTCATTATATTACACAAATGAGATATTTATATTTGTGATATTTATATTTATGTGATATTTATATTTCTCAGTCTGGCTTATTTAGGTTAGCATAATGCTCTCCAAGTCCATCCATGCTGTTGCAAATGTTAAGAATTCCTTCTTTTTTACCACAGCGTAGTATTCTATTGTGTAGATGTACCACAGTTTTCTAATCCACTCATGTGCTGATAGGCACTTAGGCTGTTTCCAAATCTTAGCTATTGTAAATTGTACCACTATGAACACAGGGATGCATATATCCTTTCTGATTGGTGTTTCTAGTTTCTTGGCATATATTCCTAGAAGTTGGATCAATAGGTCAAATGGGAGTTCCATTTTTAGTTTTTTGAGGAAACTCCATACTGTCTTCCACAGTGGCTGCACCAGTCTGCATTCCCACCAGCAGTGCACGAGGATTCCTTTTTCTCCGCATCCTCGCCAGCACTTGTCATGTGTTGATTTGTTGATGATAGCCATTCTGACAGGTGTGAGATGGTACCTCATTGTTGTTTTGATTTCCATCTCTTGGATGATTAGTGACTTTGAGCATGTTTTCATATGTCTCTTGGCTTTCTGAAAGTCCTCTTTCCAAAAGTGTCTATTTAGGTCCTTTGCCCATTTTTTGATTGGTTTGTTTATATTACTTATGTTAAGTTGTATGGATTCTCTATAAGTTTTGGAGATTAAAACTTTATCGGATGTAACATTGGCAAATATTTTCTCCCATGCAGTGGGCTTTCTTGTTGATGGTTTCTTATTCTGTGCAGAAGCTTTTTATTTTGACGTAGTTCCATCTGTTTATTCTCTCCTTAGTTTCCATTGTCCTGGGAGCTGTATCAGTGAAGATATTGCTATGACATATGTCTAATATTTTGCTGGCTATGGATTCTTCTAAGATTTTTATGGATTCCCATCATACATTTAAGTCCTTTATCCAATTTGAGTTTATTTTTTTGTATGGTGTAAATTGCTGGTCTAGTTTCATTTTTTTGTATCAGTCCAATTTTCCCAACACCATTTATTAAAGAGACTGTCTTGACTCCATTGCATGCTCATGCCTCCTTTGTCAGATATTAATTGAGCTTAAAGTCTTGGGTCAATTTCTGGGTTCTCTGTTCTGTTCCATTGGCCTATATGTCACTTCTTGTGTCAGTGCCAGGCAGATTTGAGAACTGTGGCTTTGTAATATAGCTTGACATCTGGTATTGTATTACCTCCAACTTTGTTCTTCTTTTTTTGGGATTGCTGCAGCAATACAGGGTCTTTTTTCATTCCATATGAATTTTTGGAGCATTTGTTCTAGGTCTGTGAAATATGCCATTGGTATTTTAATAAGGATTGCACTGAATAGATTGCTTTGGGTAGTATGGACATTTTAATGATGTTGATTCCACCAATCCATGAACATGATATATTCTTCCATTTGTTTATGTCTTCTATTGCTTTTTCAACGTACAGTAGTTTTTCAAGTACAGGTCTTTTACCTCCTTAGTTAAGTTTATTCATAGGTATCTTATTTTTTTTTTGAAATAGTAAATGGAAATGTTTTGTTTTGTTTTTTAGTTTCTCTTTCTGGGAGTTCATTGTTGGTTATAAATAAGCCGTAGATTTCTGGATGTTAATTTTATATCTTGCTGCGTTCTGAAATTCATTTATTATTTCTAATAGTGTTTTTGATGTAGTCTTTAGTGTTTTCTATGTACAATATAATTTCATCTGTGAATATTGACAGTTTTCCTTCTTCTTATATAATCTGGATGCCTTTTAATTCTTCTTCTTGTCTAATCACTATGGCTAACACTTCCAGTACTATGTCAAAATGGAGTGGTGAGAGTGGGCATCCCTTTCTGGTTCCTGTTCTTAGGGGAAATGGTTTTAGTGTGTGTGTTTTTTTCCCATTGAGTATGATGTTGGCTGTAGGTTTGTCATATAAGGCTTTTATTATGTTGAGGTATGATCCCTCTATTCCCACGTTGCTGAGAGTTTATATGAAGAAATGGTGTTGGATTTGTCATATGCTTATTCTGAATTAATTGATATGATTTTGTGATTTCTGTCTCTCAATTTGTTTATGTGCTGTATCAGGTTTATTGAATTGCAGATATTGTACCATCCTTGCATCTATGGAATAAATCCCACGTGGTCATGGTGTATGATCTTTCTAATGTAATGCTGGATCCGATTTGCTAGAATTTGTTGAAGATTTTGGCATCAATGGTGATCAGGGATATTGGCTTATGGTTCTCTTTCTTTGTAGTGTCTTAATCTGGTTTTGGGTTTAAGATAATGCTGGCTTCATAAAAGAGTTTGGAATTGTTCCTTCCTCTTGAATATTTTTTAATAGTTTGAGGATAGTTTTTAGTTTGAAGCCATCTTTCCTTTCTCCTCTGAAGCCATGCAGACCAGGACTTTGTTTGCTTGAAGGTTTTTTTGTGTGTGTTTTTTTGTTTGTTTGTTTGTTTTTATTATTATTATTATTACTTCAATTTCATCAGTAATTACAGGAGTAATCAGGGGTTTTTTGTTTGCTTTTTTTAATTCTTCCTGGTTAAATTTTGTAAAATGTATTTTTCTAGGAATATGTCCATTTCATCTAGGTTGTCCATTATGTTGGAGTTGAGTTGTTAGTAGTATTTTTAAACAATCCTTTGTATGTCCATGGGGTCAGTTATTTCCCCTCTTTCATTTCTGATTTTGTTTATTTGGGTCCTCACTCTTTGCTTCTTGGTGAGCCTGGCTAGAGATTCATCAATCTCATTTACCCATTCAAAGAAACAGCTCTTGGTTTTGTTGATCTTTTGTATTTTTTTGTCTCTATGTCATTTATTTCTGCTCTGATTGTTATTATTTCCTTCCTCCTGCTTACTCTGGGCTTTTCTTGTTTCTCTCTTTCTAATTCTTTGAGTTGTAGGGTTAGATAATTTATTAACATTTTTTTGTTTGTTTTTATGAGGTAGGCTTGTAAGAGCTATGAATTCTATCTCAGGACTGCTTTTACTGTTTCCCATATATTTTGTGTTGTTGTATTTTCATTGTCATTTGCTTCCAGAATGTGTTTTATTTTCTTCTTTGATCTCTTTGGTAACCTTGTCATTGTTTAATAGCATGCTATTTAGCCTCCATGTGCTTGATTTTTTTCATTGTTTTTATTGTAGTTGATTTCTAATTTTATGCCATTGTGATCTGAGAAGATGCTTGATATGATTTCTATCTTTTGAATTTAAAGAGACTTTACCGGTTTCCCAGTATGTGGTCTATCTTTGAAAATGTCCCATGTGTACTTGAGAAGAATGCATAATCTGCTGCTTTGGGATGAAATGTTCTTATAAGAAGAACATTTCCACTTGCCTTAAAAAATATTTTTCCGCCGAAATGTTCTTATAAGAACATTTAATTCAATTAATTCCATCTGATCCAGCGAGTCATTTAGCATTGTTTTTTCTTTGCTGATTTTTTGTTTAGAGCAGTGGTTCTCAACACTGGCTGCACATTAGAATCACCTGGGAATCTTTTTAAAATCCTGATTTCTGGGCCTCATCCTCCGAAAATTCTGTTTTTTTGTTACTAATGTGGTGGCCCCACCCCATAACAAAGAAACAGAATATCAGGCCCAGAAATTGGGATTTTAAAAAGATTCCCAGGTCATTCTAATGTGAAGCCAAGGTTGAGAACCACTGGTTTAGGGGATTTCTTCCCAGTGGTTTTGATGGGTATTAAGGTCCCCTACTATCACTGTATTGCTGTTGATCTCACCCTTGATATCTTCCAGAAGTTTTATTGTTTGTTTATTTTTTTGTTTTATGTGTTTGGGTGCTTCTGTATTGGGTGCATATATATTGACCAGAGTTATATCCTGTTGTTGAATTGCTCCCTTTAGTATTATGAAGTGGCCCTCCTTATTGCTTGTTATGGCCTTCACTTTAAGGTCTATTTTGTGAGACATAAGTATTGCTACCCAGCTTTTTTTTTCTCATTTCCATTTGCCTTAAAAAATATTTTTCTGCCGAAACTAGTTTGGCTCAGTGGATAGAGCGTCGGCCTGCGGACTGAAAGGTCCCAGGTTCGATTCCGGTCAGGGGCATGTACCTGGGTTGAGGGCACTTCCCCAGTGGGGGATGTGCAGGAGGCAGTTGATCGATGTTTCTCTATCATCGATGTTTCTAACTCTCTATCTCTCTCCCTTCCTCTCTGTAAAAAATTAATAAAATATATTAAAAAATATATATTTTTCCATCCCTTCACTATCACTCTTTGTGTGTCCTTTGTTCTGAGGTGGGTCTCTTGTAGACAGCAAATATATGGGTCATGTTTTCTCTCCATTCGGCTACACTATGTCTTTTGATTGCAGCATTTAGGCCATTTACATTTTAGGTTATTATTGATAGGTACTTGTTTGTAGTCATTTTTATTCTTTATGCATGTGTCCCTTCTTTCCTTTCTCCTTCTCCTTTTTACAGAAGTCCCTTTACTATTTCTTTCATTGCTGACTTGGTAGTAATAAACACTATTAACCCTTTTTTGTCTGTGAAGTTCCTGATTTCATGTTCAATTTTGAATGATAACCTTGCTGGGTATAGTATTCTTGGATTCAGTCCCTTGCTTTGCATCACTTTGTATATTTTATTCCATTCCCTTCTGGCCTGATGTGTTTCTGTTGAGAAATCGGTTGATAGTCTAATGGGATCCCTTGTAGGTAACTTCCTGTCTCTCTCTGGCAGCCTTTAAATTCTTACTTTGTCATTGGTGTTTGCCAATTTAATTAAGATGTGTCTTGGTATTGTTTTGGGGTTCATCTTGTTTGGGACTCTGTGTGCTTGTTGGATTTGTGTGACTTTTTTCTTCCCAAAATTAGGGAAGTTTTCTGTCATTATTTCTTCAAACAGGTTTTCTATTCCCTGCTCAGTTTCCTCTCCTTCTGGCACCCCTATTATTCAGATTTTGTTTCATTGTGTGTTTTCCCAAAGCTCCCTTTGTCTCTCCTGCTTTTTTAAAAATATATATTTCATTGATTTTTTACAGAGAGGAAGGGAGAGGGATACAGAGTTAGAAACATTGATGAGAAAGAAACATTGATCAGCTGCCTCCTGCACACCTCCTACTGGGTATGTGCCTGCAACCAAGGTATAAGCCCTTGACCAGAATCAAACCTGGGACCCTTGAGTCTGCAGGCTGATGCTTTATCCACTGAGCCAAACTGGTTAGGGCTCTCCTCCTGCTTTTTAAGATTTTTTTTTCCAGTTGCTGCTCTGCTTTGTTGTTTTGTACCTTGTCTTCTAACTCCTTGATGTGGACCTCAGTTGTTTCTAGTCTATTGTTGAAATCTTTCATTATTTTCTTTATTACAGCTATGTCATTCTTTCTTTCTTCTTTATTCCTTTTTTATGTTGGGGAAATTCCCATTCAGCTCCTTATAATTCTCATTGAGTTGTGTGTATTTGTCCTCCACAGGTTTGACCATCCTTATAACCATTACTCTGAATTCTTTCTCTGACAAATTACCTCCATTTCATTTAATTCCTTTTCTGGTGCTTCCTCTTTTTCTTTCCTTTGGGGATTGTTTTTTTGTTTCCCCATTTTTGCTGTAATGTTTTAATTGTTTCTATGTCTTAGATCCAACTTCTTTGCTACTCAGGTTCTATTAGGGGTGGTCCTATGTAGTTGGTGATTTTGGGGACCTAGTGGTTTAGTCTCTCAGATCTCCTGGGCTTGGTGTTCTAGTGGAACCCTCTCCTTGAGCTGTTTGGGCTCTCCTGATGTAGTTGGGTCTTGGATATTAGTTTTTCATTCATGGATGAAGTTTTGTCATTGGTTGTCTGACAACATGAGTCACCCTTGGCATCTTTGTGCAAGCTGTTGTGGATGTGCTTGTGGTTCCAGCTCTTGTGGAAAGGGTGTTTTGAGGTCTCACTGATGTGTGTTCACTTTGAGATCCCAGGGTTCACAGACTGATAGGAAGGGATCTTGGGTCCTGAGGCTCAGGTAGTGTGACCGTGCTTGTTTTTGTGACTCTTTCTGAGGTAGTGTCACTCTGAAAAATCACTGCAAGAGGCCCAGGGTCCATGGCGGTGGGAGGCAGTTGTTCCATATTCTGCAGATGAGCCAGTGGGACTCTGGCCAGAGTGATTTCACTCTGCACATAACTAGAGGGTCCAGAAGCAAATGGCTAGAAATGCTGGAATCTCAGAATATGTGGCTAAAACAGCCTGAGCTTATCCATGGAGGCAATCCCTCAGTAGCTCACTGAGGTATCCAGAATCCAGTGGCCAGGGTGGGTGATGGGGGGGTTGTGGTTTCTGCTGAGGGAGCTGTGCACCTTTTTGGGGGAGCCTTTTGCCCATAGACTTCTCACAGAGGGTTCCAGGAGCTTCCTGCTGGGGTGGTGGGCTCATGGGGCCCATGTGCTGAAGTGGCACAACTGCAGTGTCCAGAAGCCAGCAGCCAGGGAGGAGGAAGTCATGGTTTCTGCTGAGAGAGCTGTGCTCCCATGGAGGTGGACCTCCTGGGGTCCTCAGGTCTTCAGGCGAGGCAGCATGACTTTGGCTGGAGTGGATGCAGGGTCCAGGCACCATCTAAGGCCAGTCTGGGTGGCAGTGAGGCTGGGTTCCTAGTGGAGGCTGCTCTGCCCTTCAAGATGGTGTGGGTTCTGTACACAAGCTCCACAGCTTGGGGCGTGCTCACAGTGTGGTAGGATCTCTCCATCCAAGAGAGTCTGGTCTGCCAGCCCCTGATACTTATGCAGAATCTAACTGTCCCTCACTTACATACACACACACACACACACACACAAACACACACACACACATCCACACATGCCCCTTTCACTCCCTCACTCACTCTTACACTCTCCTTCACTGCCATCCTGCCAGTCACTATCTTGTGAATCTCTATTTTATTTATTTTTAGTTTTGAAAAACAGAATAGAGGAGAGAGCAGATAGGCCTGAATTTAGGAAGTGAAACTAATTTAAAAATTAGGAGCAGAAAAGACCAAGATAGAAGAGGAAAAAGAAAAAGAGAAAACAAAGTGAATAGTGGAGAAAGAAAAAAGAGAAGGGCAAATGTAGTAGGAGCAGGGAGAGGAAATTAGAGATATGAATAAGCTAATAGAGTCTACAATAATAACAACACATCAATAAAGCAGATAAAGAGATCAATTTTTAACAAGGTGTAAAAAGAAAGGAAAGAGAAAAGCTAAAGTGGGGAAAGGAGATAACAGGATGAAAAAGGGAGAAGCAAGGAAGAAAAGCTGGAAAAAAGAAAATAAATAAAAATAAATGTAATACTAAAAAGTAAACTTAAAAAAATTAAAAAGTGAAGGGTCTTTTGCTTCAGCCACATTTTCATGCCCCATGGGGGCTGGTTTAAGACACCATTCTTCTGTTCTGTCTGCCAATTCTGGGCTTCCTGTTAAGTAGTTAGGTGCTGACCGCTGTCAGGCAGGCTTTGACCTTTAGTAGCATGTTGAAGCTCCAAGAGATCCACCCACTTCTGCTTGTGTCTGTCTCCACAGGCCTTGACTGCAAGCAGACATGACTAATCTGCATGCCTTGCCTGTCTGCCAGCTGTCAATCTTAGTTACCCAAGAGTCTGTTTTTGTCAGGGCTTTCCGTGGAGTTGGTGCTGTTTTGCTATCCAGGGATCAGATGGATGTATTTTCCCTGATCCAGGGCCACTCTTCCATGAGTGGCCCAAAATATAACTCTGGCTTATCTTGGTCAGAGATCCTTTATGGAGGCCAGTGGGGTTCACTGGCAACCTGGAGTTTTTATCAGTCTGATTCCCAGAATAGTGGGATGGACTGGCACCTTTCCAACCCTGCCACTGAAGGTTCTTTGGGGCTGTTCAGAACTTTTGTAACCTTTGTATAGCTCAAAATACAGTCAGGGTGTGGCTGGCTGTATTCCCTGCCTTGAGGCCACTGGGAGGGGCTAGCTCTTCTAGGAAGAAATTGCTGCTTGGGTTTGGAGAGTTACAAAGAGACCTGGCTATGTCTTGCTGCCTTGCCTCCCTTTCAACCTCTCCTCAGGGTCCACAAATCTGTGCCTCTGCCTGCACAGGAGCCTCGGGCAAGTTTTTGCAACTGAAAAGTCCTATATTTTGGGTTTAACAAATAAAAGCAAAGACAAAACAGAAGCAAAACAACCATGAAACTGCAGGTTTCTATGCCCCTCTCACTGTGCTACTCAGGCTGCTTTTCAGGCTGTCTTTTGGGATGCAGCTGCCCCCCCCCCCCCCGCCCTCCCGGCTGTGGCTCCAGGTCTAGATTCCCCAAGCACCAACAGCCCTGTGGGTTTTCTTTTTCACAATTGGGTATTATGCCTGTTGCCAAAGGTCGTGACTTTGGTGCAATGCATCCTCAAGTTCATCCTCTAGGCCTGTAGGCCAGGCATCCCTCTTCAGCCCAGATCCCTGCTCCTATAGTTCTCTAGGTGTCCTTTGCTCTTCCTTATTGAAAATTTGTCTTCCTTATTAGAAAATGTGTCTAATTAATTCTGGGTGGATGTTCTCCAATTTAGTTGCTTTCCAGTCTGGCCTGGAAGAAGTTGCGGGACATGTCTGTCTATTTGGCCGCCATTTTCTTCTCCCTTTTCTCTACCTTATCTTCTAATTTGCTGATTTGTTTCTCAGCTTCTAGTCTACTATTGAATCCTTCCAGGGTGTTCTTTATTACAGCTATGTCGTTCCTCATTTATAATTGATTTTTATTTATTGTTTCAAGCTCTCTTTTCATGTTGTAGCTCTCATTAAGGCTCTCAGAATTCTCATTAAGCTGCTTTTAGTTCTCACTGAATTGTTTGAGCACCCTTATAACCATTACCCTGAATTCTTTGACAGATTGTTTAACTCCATTTCATTTAGTTCCTTTTACTGGTGATTCCTCCTTTTCTTTCATTTGGAGTTGTTTCTTATCTCCCCACTTTTGCTACCCCTTTGATTTGTTTCAATGTATCAGATAAAACTGCTATGCCTCCCAGATTTTGTGTGGTGGTCTTGTGTAGTAGGTGTTTTGTAGGACTCAGTGGTGAAGTCTCTTAGATCTCCTGAGTTGGGTGGTCTAGGAAATCATCTTACTTGAGTTATTTGGGTTCTTCTGTTGTAGTTGTGTCTTGAATGGTATTGTCCCAATCATGGATGGATTCTCCTTTCAAGCTGGTTTTCTATGTGGATCACCCCCAACTACATTGTGTGAGCTGTTGTGGAGGTGCTGACCCAACAGAACAAAATACAATGTAACAAAACACAAAACAGAATAAACAAAACAAAAACACCCAAAAGACTCCTACAACAAGAATGATAGAAAAAAAGAAAGAATGAAAAAATACTAGGAGAAAACAAAACAAAAAAGCACAGGCAAAAAAACAAGAAAAGGGTGGGTTGGATTATGTAGATGCAGAATGGTTTAAAATAGAGAAAGGAGAAAAGAAAAATCCATGAAAAAAAAAATGAAAAGAAAAGTAGAGGAGAACTCAAATAGACCTAAAATAAGAAAGAAAAAAAAAGAAAGAAAATGAAAACAGAGGGAAAACAATGAGTAGTGAAAAAAATCAGTAGGAAAAGGGAAGAAATATGGATATATGAACAAAACAAGAGAGACTAGAATAATAACAAGTCAATAAAGCAGAAGATAGAGAAGATAAATTTTAAAAGGAAAAAAAGAAAGGAAAGAGAAAAATTTTTTTTTAAAAAAGTAAACAAGACACAAAGGAGAAAAGGGAGAAAAGAAAAAAAGGGGGGAAAGTAAAAAATAAAAGTGAGGTGGCATTTATTTCAGCAGAGTTTAGTGGCCCATGGGAGCTGACTTGGGATCCCACAATTCTGTCTGCCAATTCTGGGCTTCCTGTTAGATACTTAGGTGCTAACCACTGTCAGGCACTGTCCTTTAGCTTTCAGCAACCTGCTTGAAGCTTCAAGTGATCCATTGATCCATCTTTTGTGTCTGTCTCCACAGGCCTTGGCTGCAAGCAGGAGGGGCCATTCTGTCCTCTAAAGTAGGTTTGTTAGCAGCAAGGGGCCCAGGGCTGGGTCAGCACACTTCCCCTGGTTCCCTTGGCTCCACCTCTGCCCACCTTTGCCTGCTAGCCAGCTGTCAATCTTAATCACTTAAAAGTTTATTTTTGAAAGGGCTTTAGGTGGGGGAGTGCTGTTTAGCTTTCAGAGAATATGGTGGGTGTGTATCCCTATCCCAGAGCTACTCCTCTGCAAGTGGTCCAAAAAATATTACTCTGCCCTTGGCTGGATAGAGATCTTTGTATGGAGACCAACAGAGTCAGTTGGAAACTTGATTTTTTTTAATCAGTTCTCCCATGAGGGGAAAATACTAGTCTGGTTCAGAAGCACCCTCTCTCAATCCAGTTGCTGACGGTTCCTTCCAGGGGTCCTCAAACTACGGCCCGCGGGCCACATGCAAATACAAATATTGTATTTGTTCCCATTTTGTTTTTTTTACTTCAAAATAAGATATCTGCAGTGTGCATAGGAATTTGTTCATAGCTTTTTTTAAACTATAGTCCGGCCCTCCAACGGTCTGAGGGACAGTGAATTGGCCCCCTGTTTAAAAAGTTTGAGGACTCCTGCTTCAGACTGTTCAAACCTGTAAGCTTGGCCTCTGCTCCTGTTCCCTCTGAAAATCTCAAAATGCAGGGTCGGGCATACAGGACTCCTGAGGGTGGGGCAGGCTGTATCACCTAGGGCAGAGGTCGGCAAACTGCGGCTCGCGAGCCACATGCAGCTCTTTGGCCCCTTGAGTGTGGCTCTTCCACAAAATACCAACTTCTGCGCATGGGCCACAAAGTTTCAATCGCACTGTATGTGCGCGACCGCACATGGTATTTTGTGGAAGAACCACATTCAAGGGGCCAAAGAGCCGCATGTGGCTCACAAGCCGCAGTTTGCTGACCACTGACCTAGGGAAGTGGGGAGCTTCTTTTCCTGCCCTGAAGCTACTGTGAACAGCTAGCTCCTCTCAGGGAAAAAAAATGGCCGTTTTGGTTTGGGGGTCTATGACCAAATGCTCCTGGCTGCTATTACACCAAGTCTCCCCACAATGCTTCCCACCCCAGCCTCTCCTTAGGCACCTTGAGTTCGAGTCTCCCTCCCTGAACCAAAGCCTTGGGTGAATAGTTGCAAATGAAAACTCGTGTGATTTGGGTAAAAGAAAAAAAAAGATACTTGGATTTCTCTCTGACTAGCTCCAGACTGCCAGCTCCAGACTCAGCCATGGCCAGCAGCCCTGCCACCTTTCGTGGTTGGGTGCTACTTGGGCAGTGGGTCTCAGCTCTGGTGCTTATGGTTGTGGAGCCTAGCCTGGTTTCCAGGCCTCTACCTTATTAGAGAACAGACTCTCTCATAGCCCAACACTCCCTCCTCTCTCTCATCCTCCTCAAGCCTGTCTCCCTTGGTAGCTGGGTCAGCTCCTCCTGGGACCTCGCCATTCCTACCATCTCCATGTGTTTTCTGTATTTCCTTGATATAAGTATGCTCCTCAGTTAGACCTCAGTTGGTAATTCCCATGAATGCCCTCTAATTTAGCTGTATTCTAAGTCTGGCCTTGTACAAGGTGCACAACAGGTCTGCCTATTTGGCCTCCACTTCCGGTATCCTCAAGGTTTTTTCTTAATGAGTTATCTTCCTTTAGTTATTTTTCTTTAACAAGAAATGTAGTTTAATAGGAATCACATCATATTTGAATTCAAAAGACCTGAATTTAAAACTAAATGTTCTTGTATTCCCTTAAGCATTACTTTTTTTCCCCTGCGTCTGTTTTCCCTTCTATTAAATGCAAAATATAATAATAAATAACTCACAAGGACGTTGTCAAGACCAAATAAATTTATAATGTATGTTAAAGGGCTTAGTTCAATGTAAAACAAATATTAGTGGTAATTATAAGTAGCAATAATAAATTTTATACGCAGTTGTCTTAAAGTTATATTCCCCAATCTAATAGTAGAATAATCTCATACATTTAACATAAGTTGATTTTTTTCACCATGGCACTGCTTTGCTAGTTCTTATTTAACTTGAGATAAACTGTAACTTTCAGATCTTTGTCTGTGATTCTTCGGACTAGCAAGTCATTTTCAAGCCTGTGTTTGTGAATTTGGATTTTCAGCTCCATGTGATAGTCCATCCTTTTATTTATTTTCTTCCTTTATAGTAAGATTCTTTTTTCCCTAACTTATAAAGGTCATTTTAGTTTTCCTCAGACATCTGTCAAAAGACTTAGTGACTGGCATCCTAGAAATGTATAGTTCGGGCAACATTCTGCATTTTTCTTCCTCTGTACAGCAAGTAGTGCCAAAGGTACATGAATTGACCATATGTGAAACAGTATTCAATAGCTCTATTTATGGCATAAAGGAAAAAAGAGGCATATTTCTCTACTAATGAACACAATATAACCTTCCCTGATACATAGAGAGGCCCAAACAACACCCAAACAACTTTTTAGAAGTAAGTCTTACTGGTAAATAATGCTTTTCCTGGTTTTCACAGGTAGATGCTGAAAGGGCCTATTAGTGGAGAACACACCAAGCTCTACTATACTTCAAAAAGGAAGCTCAGTGAACAACTTAGAAGAAGGTAATGATCTGAGTTACAGCCATTTATATATTTCATAAAATGAGCTGTACTTTGCAAGAAGGCTCATGGTCAGTGACAGCTAAATAATAGCCCAGAATTTCAGCAGTGGGATTATAAAGGGAAATGGATGGGTAAGCATAGTTTTAAATAAATAATTAATTAATTAACTAATTAATTAATTAATTAAATAGCTGTCTGGATTTAGTAAGCACTGATACTGGGACTAAAGGGTGTCCCAAAATTCACACAAGAAGTAATTTTCATAGAAAACACAGATTTATGATTAAAAATTGTAAATTTTTTATTGATTCATAAAGTATACAGTATAGGGTTATGTATGGAATAGCATATCGGGTAAATGGCCTCCACAGATTTACTGGCACATACGCACTCTTTTATTGAAATTTTCCATGACCATTTTGCATAAATGTGGCTGAATTTCCTCCTTCCAGGCGTGGGTGGTCGTGGGCGTGTTGGCATAAACCTTAGACTTCAAAAAACCCCAAACTAAAAAGTCCAACGGCGTTAAATCGCATGATCTGGGAGGCCAATTCTGATCACCAAAAAGGGAAATTACACGACCAGGAAATGACTCATGCAGTAATTGAATTGTTTCTCAGGCTGTATGGCATGTGGCACCGTCTTGTTGAAACCACATGTCGTCCACATCCATATCTTGCAATTTAGGCACAAAAAACTGTATTATCATGTCGCAATAGCAAGCACCATTTACCTGTTATTGCCTGAGCAGCCGCACTTTCGAAAATGAATGGTCTGATGATGCCTCCAGCCCAAATGTGCATCAAACAGTGACACGTTGTGGATGCATTTGTTTCTCAACAATCACTCGTGGATTTTCAGAACCCCAAATGCAACAATTTTGTCCATTAGCCAAGCCATCAAGATGAAAATGAGCCTCATCGAAATTCAGCCACATTTATGCAAAATGGTCATAACCCTATACTGTACACTTTATGAATCAATAAAGAATTTACAATTTTTAATTATAAACCTGTGTTTTCTATCAAAATTACTTCTTGCATGAATTTTGGGACACCCTTTAGAAAGGGAGGGGAAAATCAGCATTTAAGAAGAGTCCAAATGTCATGAGGTAAAGATGATGGTGAAGAAGAGGAAAGAAAAAGGTTTTGTTCTTGGCAATTGTCATTATTTTGACTCAAATAAACTCATAAGAATTCTCTACACATTTGGGTGTTTCTTATGTTGACGCAGGTCTCAGGATAAGGAAGAACTTACTGAGCTTAAGAAAAATAGAAAAAACCACAATGAAAAATATTGAATAGATTTAACAACCTTAAAATAATTTAGCACTTCCTTTTAAAGGATTATATAAAAAATATTCAAACTATAACATTTAGAAATATTTTCCAAGGGCTAATGATCTTTATATATAAAGAGTTCATTTGAATAACAATTACAAAAACCATTAATACGTTCATGCGCAGAGAACATCATCAGACAATTTACAAAAGAAGAAACATAAATGGCCGATAAACATAGAAAAATATCAAAATTCCCTGGTATTCAAACAAATGTACAATTAAAAGACAGTAACTCTATCAAAATTCCTATGGCCTTCTACATAGAAATGGAAAAGCTGATCTTCGGATTCACATGGAATCACACATAGCCTCAAATAGTCAAAGCAATTTTGAAGAAGAATATTGGTGAGCTTATATCTATTGACTCCAAAACTTGCTAAAAAGCTACAATAATTAGAACAGTATGAATCTAGCATACGGACAGATACATAGACAAACTGAATAGAAAAGAGAGCCTAGAAATAAATGTTAATTAATTTTCAACAAAAGTGTCAAGACCCTTAAATGGGGAAAGAACAGTCTTTTCAACAAATGATGCTGAAAAAACTGTGGATGCCCACATAGAAAAGAATTAAATTGGACTATTGCCTTACACCATATATAAAAATGAACTCAAAATAAATTTTTTTAAAAAAAAAAACCTAAACTTAAGAGCTAGAACTATAAACTTCGAAAAGAAAACATTAGGGAAAATTTTCATGATGTTGGATTTGGCAATGAGCTCAAAGATGTGACATCAATAGCACAAACAACAGAGGAAAAAATTAGATATGTTGGGTTCATCAAATCAAGAACTTTCATGCATCCAAAGACACTATCAAGAAAGCAAAAATACAATCTACAGAATTAGATAACTATTTGCAAATTACATATCTGATAAGTGACAAATATCCAGAATTTATAAAGAACTTTTAAAACTCAACCAAAAATAACAATTCAAAAATACATAAAGGATATGAATTGACAATTCTTTAAAGAAAATATATAAATGGTCAATGAGCATTTGAAAAAGAATCTCAACACTCAGTCATTAGGTAAAAACAGGTCAATACCACAAGGAGATACCACTTCACAGATACTAGGATGGCTATCTTATACAATAAAAGCCTAATATGCAAATTGTCCCCTCTAGTGGTTGTTCAAGTGGCAGTTCCATGGGGAGTTCGATCGCTTGATATGATGTGTGCTGACCACAAGGGGGCAGTGTGGAACATGGCAGCATCAATGAGGTGGCGCTGGTGGTGGGTGGCAGTGGAGGCACTGCCGGGCTCCATGGGCCCCCAACGGGCCCTGAGGAGAGAGGAACCACAGTGAGATGGTGGAACAGGTGAGTGGGTGGCGCCAGGTCAGGGAGGGTGTGAGCCAGGCCCAATGGCCCTGTGGTCTGTGGCTGAGGTGGCAGGGGGTAGGGCTACGGTCTGGCTACCAGGTGCTGAGGGAACCAGGCAGGGGGCCCAGCCCCTATCCATTGCCCTGCAGGCGGGATGGTGGAGCAGGTGAGGCAGCAGGGCCAGGCCAAGGCGGGGTGCCAGAAAGGGCTGCGGGGCTGCAAGGTGGGGGCACAAGCCAGGGCTGTGAGGCTGGCAATGTGAGCTGGTGCCCCATCTCCACAGGCCACCCCAAGGAACCCCACCCATGCACAATTTGTTCTCCCGGCCTCTAGTAATAAAATAAAAAAAGAAACACAAGTGTTGATGAGGATGTAGAGAAATTGGAACCCTTTTGCACTATTGGTGAGAATGTAAAATACTTTGACTACTATGGAAAACAATTTGGTAGTTTCTCAGAGTTAAACATAGAATTACTATATGACCCAGAAATTCAACTTCTAAACATATATACAAAATAATTTAAAGTAGGGACTTGAGTATCAATGTTTATAACAGTATTATTCACAACAGACAAAAAGTGTAAAAGACAGGTGAATGGATAAACAAAATATGGCATATACCTACAATGTAATATTAATCAGCCAAAAAATAGAATTTCTATATATGCTATATTGTAGATGGACCTTGAAAACATCACGCTACTGAAATAAGCAAGACACAGAAAGAGAAATGTTATGATTCCATTTATATGAGGTACTTAGAATAAACAAATTCAAAGAGATAGAAAGTAGAATAGAGGTTATCAGGAGCTAAGGGAAGATATAATAGTAGTTATTATTTAATGGGCAGAATTTTTGTTGGGTTTGATTAAAAATTTGAGGGTATAGTGTTGATGGTTACACACCATTGTGAATGTGTTTGATGGCACTAAATTGTACACTTATAAATGTACACTTCATTTTCAAAATTGAGCTATAAGTTGTTAAATTGTGTATACATTTTTGGGACACCCTCTATGTAAACTTTTATACATATTTTACTACAATAAAAAAGGGAGTAATGTACCATTTCCCCCATATCATATTGGCAAACACTAAAAGGAATAGAAATATCCAGTATTAAGAATGGTGATAGGGCCAAGGCGGTGTTGCTCAGTGGTTGAGTGTCAACCTATGAACCAAGAGTCATGGTTCAATTCCTGGTCAGGGCACATGCCCGGGTTGCACGTGCAATCCCCATTTGAGGGTATGCAGGAGGCAGCCGATCAATGATTTTCTCTCATTATTGATGTTTCTATCTCTCTGTCCCTCTTGCTTCCTCTCTGAAATCAATAAGAACATATTTTTTAAAGAATGATAATAGGGTCCTGGCCATCGTGGCTCAGTTGTTAGAGCATCAGCCTGCACACAGGAGGATTGTGGGCATGATTCTGGTCAAGGGCATGTACCTGGGTTGCAGGTTCAATCCCAGGCCCCAGTCAGGGTGCATGTAGGAGGCAACCAATCAATGTGTCTCTCTCACATCATGTTTCACTTTCTCTTTCTTTCCCCCTCCCCCTCCCGTTCTCTCTAAAAGTCACTGGAAAGAACAGCCTGGGTGAAGATTAACAACAAAAAGAAAACAAAAAAGAATGGTGATAGGGAAAGGGTATTATCATACATTGTTTTAGGAATATAAACTGCTACAATCTTTAGGAAAGGTAATGAATTTGGAGATAGGTTGGAAGAGACAGAGATAAAGATCAATATAAAGATATCTCTCACAATATCTTGAAAGAAATGAGGAAAAATAATGTTAACAGCATTTGCTGTTTAGTGGTAAGATAATAGGTAAATATTGTTTAAGTTGGATACATTATTATAAATTTCAGAATTTGTAATGAATATATATTGTCTATAATCATGAAAATATTCTAAGAAACACAGGAACAGGAAAAAAGACAATCAGCAATATAAGGCATTTTAAAATGCCAAATGACTGAATTAGACAGTATCTTAGAAGATCAGGTTTTCTGGCCAGGGAAAGCTTCCCAAATATGTGGGTTATAACAGATTACAAGCAGAGAATGGTGGAAGATCCTAGTCAAGCAGAATAGAGATGAAAATCCAAATAATATGTCAGCCTGTCTAGAGTTTACATAGGGGGAAAGTCATAAAGTGGCAGCCCTCAGCCATGTGTTCTTTTGACAAAACCATTTTTTAAGTGACTGCCAACATCTAAAAATGCAAAAATTTTATATGAAAATATAAATTTCTGGCTTCTCTTAAAAAAGTGAAAAATGTGGCAACACTGGATTTGCAGTTCCCACATAGCAATAATCAGCTTAAGGTTTGCCATGAGCTATACACTTTAGGTGGAAAATTTGCTTTCCAATTTGCCACAGTCCTCACTCATCCAGATTCACTAATTTACATTACCTTCCCCATGCCTGTGGTCATTTGAATTTGCAAATTCTCATACAGGAAATCAGTGTGAGAAAAGAAAGTTGAAGAGAGAGCTTGGAGTCATCTTATAGATGGCCCTAAATATGAGATTATGGAATTTGGATCTTATTCAAAAGGTAGCAGATAGCTATTGAAGGTGTTTGAGTGGATAAGTAACAACAATATTAAGAGCTGTATATAGGAATGGTTAAATAGTTTTCAGCTTGCAGAATGAATTTGAGGTTGAAAGTAAAAGGAATTTTTGTAGCAGCCTCAGTGTAAAGAGAGAAACTCTCTAAAAAGTGGTGTTAAGGGGGAAAAACAGGAAGAGTTATACACAAGAGTGAAGAATTGATAAAATGTGGTGACTGAATCTTCACGTGGAGCAAGAGGAAAAGGATTTAAAAAAAAAAAAAGGAGGAAGAGGGCTCAGGAAGAAGGGCCAGGATAACTGGATAAGCCTGGATGAGGAGGAAAATGGTGTTATTTCAGAAGCAGAACATTTAAGAGGCAGAGCTATTCTAAAACAATATAACAAATTTATGCAAAAACTTATGCAATTTTGTACAACTGTTTTTCCAATTAAAATGCAGCATCATGTGTTATTCTTCCCTGAATCTTCAGCACCTAGCACAGTGTCTGGAATAAAAATTAATTTTTTTGAATTTTTGCTAATGGAATCCAATACAATATAAGATGTTAGAGAAATATATACAAGCAAAGATGTTGAAAATGTTAGAAAATGTCAGGAAAGATGTTAGAGGCAGAAATACAGGTCTGGGAATCATTGACATGAATGAGAGAATAGAACATATAAAAAAGGGATAAGGTTACATACTGGAAATTGCAACAAAGAAAAAGAGCACAGAGGACTAAAACTCAAAGAACAGCCATGCTGAAGAGATGGAGGAAAACAAAAGAGAAAAAGTGAACAAAGTAAGAAGAGATCCAGATGACAGAAAACCAATGGAGAAAAGACTTCCAAGATAGAGGTGTTGAAAATATCACCACGGATCAATTAGACAAATAAAACATAGACACAAGTGATAGACGTTTGATTTATTTATATAAAGATTAATAAAAGACAGATAAAACCTAGTGTGTATAAACTTACCATAGATAAGGTAAAATTATTTTTTAAAAGCAGGAAGATGATTAACATTTAACCAACATTCACATTAGTTATTTACTTGGGTGATGGGAATGCAGAAGAATGTAAGGAAGAGTAATACAAGTTAAGCAAATACTCTATTTCTTAATCTAGAGATTTACATGGGTATTTGTTATCAGAAAAACTATCCATGTTTTAAAGGAGAGAGAGGGAGCTTGCTAGCATTTCCAAATTTAGAAATTTATCTTATGAATATATTATACAAGCAATCAAATGCAAATACATTTGCTTCTATAAGCATGTTCACTGCAACACTGTGATAGCAATAATTTGGATGCAACCAAAATGTTCATCAATGGGAACCCGTTAAATAAGCTATGATTCATTTTTACAAGGGAAGACTGCTCAATCATTTTTATAAGTGGATAAAGCAATCTATAAACATGTTATATAACATATGACACCGTATTAAAAGATTTTTGAGTATACACAGAAAATTTCTGGAAGAATATACAATAAACTGTTGCAGTTATTACTTCTTGGGAGTAAATGTGACGAATCTGGGTCAGGGATGGGAAACGTTTACATTTTATTTCTCACATGTTGAAATAACCCTTTAAAGAAGGGTGGTTTAACCATGGCAAAGTTGCAGAAAGAATGAGGAAGATGAGAATTACTGGAATAAGCCACTGTATCTGATGACTTCAAAGTCACTAGTAGTTCTGACTAGAATACTTTCTTTAGCATGGTGAAAACATAAGATATATTGCAGGTAAAGGAAATCACAATAACAAGAGTAGGTTACTCTTTTGAAAATATGAATATAAAAAAACAGGATGGCTGTTAGTAAAATGACTAAGATAAATAAGGGGCTCTTTTAGGCCAGGATTTTAAATTATTATTGTGACTTGAAAAGATTTGTAGAGCTGAGCTTGTTTACTAGTGTAGGTAAAGGAGAAATGTCCATGGCAAGAGAATGATCTTGTAGATGGTAAAGGAGAGTGCCTTTAAAGGTTTAGAACAAAGTCAAGACTAGGGAGGGAATAACCTAAAGCATTGGAAGGGAGGACCTGAAAGAAGACATTGAGAGTCAGGCTCTCCCTTGAGAGGAATATTGAGAGAACTTGACCTCGGAGAACCCTGGGGAGGTACAACTGATGTCTGGGGCAGCAGACTATCAAATAGAATGAGCACAGACAAGCACTCTCTTGACATGGACAAAAGATGATTTTTTTTAAGTGTAGGGAAGAAGTTTCACGAGTAAGAAAAGTCAAAAGTGAACTCTAAGAGATCAAGAAGAGAACTAGAGAAAAAGATATCTAAGTAGAGAAACTCAAAAGTATGTCATTGAGCTTAGAGGTAAAGGTGAAGAGAGAAACACGGTATCTACAAATGATGCTTCATTTGGAAGAGACAATGAAAGAGAATCAATGGCATACCACATTAGATTTCAAATTGTATTATTATTATTATTATTATTATTATTATTATTATTATTATAGCTCAGAGAGAAACACTCACACAAAAATATAACTTCTAACAATGTTTTCTTCAAACCTTTGGACATTTTCAAACAACACTGCTTCTGCTGTCTCTAAGGCACTTTGAAGTGAGCCTCTGCAGGCCCCTGAGTCTAGCTCACTGAGAGGCTTTGGCTTCAGGTGCAAGAAACTCTAAACACAGAAGTAAAAAGAGCTCTGTGGAAATGACTTCACATTTTCCCTTTCTTGGCCAAAAGGCTAGGAGAAGATAAACCCAAACATCCCTTTCTTCTACTTAACCTCTCACAACATGTTTCTGTTGAAAACTATAACAAGGCTGACCTCCCTAGCCTTTGCTTCTCAGACTCAGGATTTATCTTCCAATAATGGTTTACACTTCTTTGACCTGTTTTCCAACAAAGTGCATCTTTTTCCCCCATTTTCACATGTAGGGACTTTATTTTCATGATAGACTGAGTCTCTTCACAGTGTTACGCATGGCATGATCCTTGAAAAAGTCTAATGTGACATGACAGACAGCACAGCCTGAAAAAGCCAAAATGAGAAATCTCAATGGCACCTTTCTTAAAACACAGAAAAGCACATGACTATTTTCTTAAACCAAAAGTATTTCATTAAACAAAAGAGGTTAATAGCTTTTGTAGAATAAAACTGGTCAATGGGGGAGGAACCCTGATAAGTACATACACCTTCTAACGATATACAAACAAAATCCTCTTTATTTAGAGACTAAGAAAGGTTGATTTCACACAATAAAATTAAACAAAAGCTATTTCAATTAAGATGACCTCCTAGTCTTTTGAGTTATCTATAGTAAATATAGTTCCTGAGTTTGGTTAGGTCTTACAAAGAGGTCACTGGGGTTGGGGAATGTGTCAACCTCCAGGAAGCATAACCCTTAAGTATTACCAAGTAAGAGCAGATAAATGAAAAACAAACAAACAAAAAACACAAAAACAAGTCACACATTAGTACAGTCAACACTAATTATTTGCATAATTCCATATTTTCAAATTTGCCTTTTAGCTAAAATGTATTTGTAACCCCCAAGTCAATATTCACAGAGTTTTACCATTATTTGAAAATATGTGCATGCAGAGCAGTGAAAAATTTGAGCTTCCCCACACAAAGGTTCCTTGCTGAGGTTGAACAAGGTAACATCCTGCCTTATTTCAGCTCTCGTATTCTAACAATGCTTATGGTATATTTGATGCCACATTCTTTTGCTATTTTTTTGGTAATTTCACTATTTTATATGGCCCCCACACATAGTACTGACATGCTGTCTAGTGTATCTAAACCTAAAAAGGCTGTGGTATACCTTATAAAGACAAAAATATGTGTTAGATAAACTTTGTTCAGGTATGAGTTATAGTGCTACTGGCCATTAGTGCAAAGTTAATAAATCAACCGTGTGTGTGTGTGTGTGTGTGTGTGTGTGTGTGTGTGTGTGTATAACCTTAAAATACATTATGGTTTTTTTTAAAACAGAAACACACAAAAAAAGGTTATATATTGATTCATTGATTGACAAAAATGTTGTGACCAGAGGCTCACAGAAACATAATCTTGTATTTCCCCAAGAGGCAATGATAGAATATTTATTAGTGTTTGCAGTGACTTTGTAGAACATAACTTTCACCCTATATATTAAAGAGGTGATATGCAAATTAACCATCATGCCCTCACAAGATGGCTGCCTATGACCAAGTCGGCAGGGGTTTAGTGAGGGATGACCAAACGACTGAACAGCAGGTTGTGTGGGGCGACCTGGCCAGAGGGGGGAATGTGAGGGGTGACCAGGCTGGCAGAAGGGGCAGTTGGGGGAGACCAGGAGAGCAGGGGGGGAAGTTGGGGGCAATCAGGCTGGCAGAGGAGGGCGGTGAGGGGTGACCAAGCTGAAAAGGGGGACAGTAAGGGGTGACCAGGCCAGGAGGGGGCCAGTTAGGGGTGACTAAGCAGACAGGCAGGTGAGCGATTAGGAGCCAGAGGTCCAGGATTGTGAGAGGGATGTCCAACTGCCAGTTTAGGCCCGATCCCTGGGACATTCCCCAAGCGGTCCCAGATTGGAGACAGTGCAGGCTGGGCTGAGGGGACCCCCCCCGCCCATGCACTAATTTCATGCACTGGGCCTCTAGTATACAATAAGAAATGATTGTATTTTCTTGAATTGTGATCTTGTCCAAGAAACAACATAGAAAGAAGGATAACTATAAAAGTCAGAATTCTAGCATCATTCATTTTCTTCTTTGGTAAAGGAAAATGCTAGTTCAAGGACACATTGTTACACATTAATGATAATAAAAATATATGAGAAAATTGATAAATGAAAAGAAAATTCTTAGGTCAGTCCTTGACAAAAACATTTGAATGTGATTGTAAGAACCTACTTTTCATTTCACTACCAATAATTACTAGAAATCAATATACTAAAAATTGAAGGAGTCTACATAAGGCTGGCAAAAGTTTATATTTCCACTGGCAAGAATAGAAAGACCTTGTAATCTGTAGATCATAGGATAAAGCCCTCAGAAAGTTATTGCTTAGTATTGTAGCTAAATTAATTCTATATACACACTAGCAAAGCTATAAAGCAAGATTCAAAATGATCAAAGTGATAGCATATAACATAACTGTATGGCAGAAAAAAATTCCAAGAATCTTTAAAGGGATTCAACAAAGCCCAGCATTCAGCAATATAAAATTCACAAGATCAGGCAAGCTTATGTTTCAATAAAAATCACTAATCTTAGTACTGGCCAGTTTGGCTCAGTTGGTTCAGTGGTATCCCATTCATCAATAGGCTGCTGGTTCAATTCCCTGTCAGGGCACATGCCTGGGTTATGGGCTCAATCCCTGGTGGGGTACATGCAGGAGGCAGCTGATCAATGTTACCCTCTCACAGCAATGTTTCTCTCTATCTCCTTCTCTCTTCCCCTCTCTAAAATCAATAATAAAAACATATTTTTAAAAAAATTAATAAGTTTACAAAAAAGCAGAGAAATATGACCCATTACCAGGAGAAAAAAATCAATCATTGGAAGCACAGCCAAAATTGACAGAAATTATGGAATTAATTATCAAAGATGTTTAAAATTCTGTTGTACATATACTCCATATTTTCAAGAAGGGAGAGGAAACCATAAATATAAAAAGGAGAAAATGTAAAGTATAAAAAAAAGTAATATTTGAAATTTCAAAAGGCAATAGACTGGATTATACAGATGATTAGATACTGAAAAGAAAAAGATAAATGAACATGTTCCCTGACAGGAAATTGAACCAGCAACGTCTTAATGACACATTAATAGATAATATACAAAATAAAGAACAAAGAGCAAAAAGATCATTTCTGTGACAATATAAAGTAGTCTAACATATGTTTAATTGGTATTCCAGAGAAATTGAGGGATAATATTTGAAAAAGTAATAGTCAAAATAAGTCCAGATTTTATGAAAATTATAAATGCAAAGAACCAAGTTAAAAATCCCAAGCAGAAGAAACATAAAGAACCACATAAATGCACACCGTAATCAAATTGCTGCACACCAGTGACAATGACAAAAATCTCATAAGAAGCTAGAGAAAAAAAGATACATTGCACTTGTATAAAAAATAAGAATGACATCACACTTTTACTCAAAAACCATAGAAGCCAGAAAACAATAGAGGTGGTGTTTCCAAAGAACTGGATGAAAAGAAACAAACAAACAAAAAAGTGTCAATCTAGAATTCTATACCCAGGGAAAACAGGGGTTTTTTTGTGTTTGTTTGTTTGTTTTTCAAAAAGGCCAAATGATGATGTTTTTCAGACACACAATAGTTGTAAGAATCTATCACCACTAAATTGCACTACAAGATATATTATAGGAACGTCTTCAGCCAGAAGAAAATTATATCAGATAGAAATTTGTATCCATTGAAAGAATAGAGTACCAGAAATAGTAATATGGATAAAATTAAACATATTTTATCAATTTAAATATCCTTATTAGATAATTGCATGTATAAAGCAAAAATAGCAATGTACTGTGGGGTGGTGACATAAATAAAAGTATATGGAATAACAGCATAAAGTTTAGGAGGAAAATAGAAGTATGCTATTATAGATTCTTAGCCTATACATAAAGTGATGTAATATTATTTAAAAATTGACTAATAACATAAAATACATATTTTAAACCATACAGAAATTACTAAAAGTATATCAAAGATATATAGCTAATAAAAAGTATAAATTAAGCAGAATGTTAAAAAATACATAATAAAAATAGGAGAGCAGAAAGTGGAAAACAGTGTTTTGTTACTTGCTGTTGAGTAGGCTCTGTCTCCTGGCAACCCTATGTATGAGTGATGTCCACAGTGTTCTGTCTTCAACAACCCTGCTCAATTCCAGTAGACTCATGTCTATGGTTTTGGGAGTCAATTTATATCATATTTGGTATTCCTCTTTTCCTGCTGTCTTCTATTTTTCCCAACATTATTTTTGTTTCCAAAGATCCATACCTTGGCATGATGTGCTAAAAGTAGGACAGCTTCCGTTTTAAAAATTTTGCCTCCAGCAATGTTTCAGGCTTAAATTTCTCTGGAACCCACTTGTTCATATTTCTGGTGGTCCAGAGTATCTATAGAGCTCTCTGTCAACATCATATTTCAAATGAGTCAATTTTTCATATCAGCCTTCTTCACTGTCCAACTTTTGTATTTTCACATGGAAATTGGGAATATGAGGGTGTGGATAATTTTAGCCTTGGACTCTAAATTACAAATCTTAAGTCTTTATAATTTTTCCTAATTCTTTCATTGCTGCCCTTTTGTGTCTCCATGTTCTGTTGATTTCATAACTTCAGTCTCCGTTTGAACTGATAACTAAGATTAAGCAAAATCTTTAACAAGTTCAATGTCTTCATTGTCTTTGTTGTAGTTGTATATTTTTTCTGTAGTCATGATTTTTGTCTTCTTGATATTCAAAAGCAGTCTTGGTTTAGCAGTGTCTTTTTATGCTTTCATCAGTAGTTTCAAATGATTGCTGCTTTCTGACAATAAGAAGGTATCATCTGAATATCATAAGTTTGTGATATTTCTTTGACCAAGGTTTACTCCTCCTTTCTCTGAATCTAGCCCAGATTTTTGTGTATATTCAGTGTACAGATTAAGCAAATAGGGAGATAAAATGTGCCCTTGTATGACACCTTTGCCTATAAGAAACCATTCTGTCTCTCCATATTGTTTTTACAGTGGCTTCCTATCACAATACAAGTTATGCATCAGGACATTCAAGTGCTGAGGTAGGCTCATTCTTTTCAGAGAAACCCATAACTTTTCCTAATCCATGAAGTGAAAGGCCTTACTGTAGTCTGTAAGACATAGACATATCTTCTGAAATTCTTTGGAGTGATCCAGTATCCAAGGAATGTTCACAAATTGATCTTGAGTACCTCAAGAAGAAGACATGGACAAACTAAATAGAAGAAAAATAGAGTAATGGAAGATGATAGGTTCAAGTGAAACAACACTGGTAATTATATTACATATAAATTATATAAACACTCTAAATAAAATATTGATAATCAGATTGGATAAGTAACCAAGACCTGACTATATGGAGAAACTCAACATTAATATAAAGAGACGTGTAAAAATAAAACAGCCAATGATGTACTCTGAAAACACAAATCAAAAGAATTTTGTTAGATCTCAGAAGAAAGAATATCACCAGGATATTAAAAAGGGACATTTCATAATGATAAATGTATCATTTCAATTAAGAAGACATACCACTCTTAAATCTGTATGCAACTAATTAGAGATTTACAATAAATGAAGCAAAAATGAATAGAACTAAAAAAGAGATATAAATTAACACTTGCAGCTTGAGATTTCAAAACTCTTATCTCCATCATCAATCAAACAACTACACAGAACATCAGTAAGGATATAGGTGACTTGAAGAATAAATACTATCACCAAACAATAGCAAAACATATTCTTTTCAAATACACATGTGATATTCACAAAACTAGATCATATTCTGTGCCATAAGACAGGTCTAAATAAATTTAAGAGTATTAAAATAATTCAAAAATTTGTTCTCTGACTATAATTGAATTGAATCAGAAATTGATAACAAAGATTTTCTAAAATTCTTTAAAATCAAACATATCTGTAAGTAATCCATTATTCAAAGAAGAAATCACAAGGAAACTGTGAGATATTTTGAACTGGATAAAACTGAAAATATAACATATTAAAGTTTGTGAGATGCATATAAAGTAGTGCTACCACATGATATCACTCATATATGGATAATAAAGATGATTTTAAACTGATGAACAAAAATAGATACAGAAGCAGAGCAGCATCAAACAGACTGTCAAACTACAATGGGAAGGACAGGGAGGGTTGGGGGGGAGGTAAGAGATCAACTGAAGAACTTGTATGCATGCATATAAGCATAACCAATGGACACAAGACACTGGCGGGGGGGGGGGGGGGGGGTAGGGGAGGCCAGTGGAAGGTCAAGGGGAAAAAAAGGAGACATATGTACTACTCTTTGTAATACTTTAAACAATAAAACAAGATTTTAAAAAATAAAATAAATAAAATAAAGTAGTGCTTAAGAAAAAAATTATACAATTAAATATACATTCGAAAAGAAAACCCCAAATTTTTTATTTAAACTTTATAAGAAAGTAGAAAAAGAAGAGTAGTTTTAAAATGCAGAGTAAGGAAATAATAAAGATAAGAGAAGAAATAAAAAGATAGAAAAGTAGAGAAAAAATTATACCAAAAGGTGATTCTTTGAAAGAATAAATAAAAGTGATAAAATTCTACTCCAAACTCAGCAAAAAAATAAAAATAAAAAGGAGAGAGAAGACTCAGATTACTAATACCAAAAATAAAGGCTGGGCATTATAACAAATTCTACTGATATTCATATACATAATAAGGAACTTAACTCAGGTAACAGAGTAAACACATTATACTCTATCCATCTGAACATAACTATAAACCTGGAAAAAAACTCATACACCAGCTGTATGAGGACTAGGAAAATCATATAACAGTGGGTAGATTGAAAGACACTATTATTCAAAATGAAAACAAACCAATGGTGATTTTACCAATTTTTTCCTCCAGTACCTTCCAAGTATTTGCAGCTTGAATCCAAGGTACAATACATTAATACATTTATCCAAAGAATGCAAGGCTGGATCAATATTTTTTAAATAAATCAACATAATCTAAAACACTAATCTAACAAAAAAATCACATAATCATATCAATGAATGTAAAATATTTTGACAAAACAAAACATCCATTGGTGATAAAAACTCTCAACCTAATAAAGAGTATTTATAAAAAAACAAACAAACAGGTAATATCATACATAATAAAGACTGAATAAGTTCGCCCTAAGTTTAGAAACACTAAAACAGTGATGGTGAACTTTTTGAGCTGGGTGTGTCAGCGTTTTGAAAAACCCAAACTTAACTCTGGTGCCGTGTCACATATAGAAATTTTTTGATATTTGCAACCATAGTAAAACAAAGATGTATATTTTTGATATTTATTTTATATATTTAAATGCCACTTAACAAAGAAAAATCAACCAAAAAAATGAGTTCGCGTGTCACCTCTGACACACGTGTCATAGGTTCATCATCACTGCACTAAAAGCTACAATATGCAGTATTTGCTCAGATAAATAAAGAAGTCCTCAATAAGTGGAGTTATATACCACCTTCACAGTGGATAGCACAATTTTGTTAAAATATAATTCTACTGAAACTATCTATGAATGAAATACAATCACAATGAAAATTCCAGATTTTATTTTTAAAACACAAGCTGTTTGTAACAATTTTATGGAAAAACAAATTAATTAAGACAAACATATCCATTTTGATTAAGAAGAACAAAATTAAAATATTTAAACTATTTTATTTCAAAATTTACTATAAAGCTTGAATAATCAAACAATGTAGTATTGGTGAAAAGTTAGATGAGTAGATCAGTGTAACTGAACATAGAATCCACAAACAGTCCAACATGTATGTGGTTAATTATTTCCACAAAGGGCCAAGTTAATTCAAAGAGTATTGAAAAACACTCTTTTTTACTAAGGTAAAATCCTATATAATAAAAGGGTACTATGCAAATTGACCCTAACAGCAGAACGACTGGGAATGACTGGTCACTATGACACACACTGACCACCACGGGGCAGATGCTCAATGCAGGAGATGCCCCCTGGTGGTCAGTGCGCTCCCACAGGGGGAGCTCTGCTCAGCCACAAGCCAGGCTGACAGCTGCCAGCACAGCGGCGGTGGTGGGAGACCGCCTCCTCAGCAGCGCTAAGGATGTCTGACTGCAGCTTAGGCCTGCTCTCCACTGGCAAGTAGACATCCCCCAAGGGCTCCTGGGCTGCCAGAGGGATGTCTGACTGCCAGCTTAGGTCTGATCCCCCAGGGGGTTGACCTAAGCCAGCAGGTAGACATCCCCCGATGGGTCCCGGACTGCGAGAGGGCACAGGCCAGGCTGAGGGACCCCCCACCCCGAGTGCACAAATTTTTGTGCACCGGGCCTCTAGTTGTTATATGACATCATATGTTTCAGATACACAACATTATTTGACATCTGCATATACTATGAAGTGAATCACCACCAAAAGTGTAGTTACCATCCATTATCTTACAGTTGATTACCTTCATTTATTTTGCTCACTGCCTAACCCCCTTCCCCTTTAGTAAACACCATAGATACATATTCTATGTATCTATGAGTTTGCTTTGCTTTATTTGTTTACTAGGGGCCTGATGCACAAAATTTATGCAAGGGGCTCAGCTCTCACAGCCCCGGCTTCATCTGGAAGGCCATCTGTATGGTCATTCTGCTGTTTAGTCTAATTAGCATATTAGCTCTTTATTATATAGTACTAGAGGCCCAATTCATGAAATCTGTGCAAGGGCAGGCCCTCACAGCCCCAGCTGCCTTGGCCCTCAGAACCCTGGCTTTGTCCAGAAGGTCATCCTGATGGTTGTTCTGCTGTTCGTTCTAATTAGCATATTAGCTCTTTATTATATAGGATTTGTTTTGTTTGTTTTTTCTTAGATTCTACATATGAATAAAATCATATAAAATTTTCTTTGCTTCATCTGGATTATTTAACTTATCATATTACTCTCAAGGTCCATCCAAATGGCAAGATTTTCTTCTTTTTTAATTGCTTACCCATTCATCCACCGATGAAAACCTAGGTTGTTTCCATATCTTGGCTATATCTTTTCGAATTAGTAGTCAGGAATTCTTTGAACAAATACCCAGAAGTGAAATAGGTGTATCATATGGTGGTTCTATTCTTAATTATTTGAGCAATTTTCATACTGTTTTCCATAGTGACTGTACCTATTTACATTCCCATCAACAGTGTATGAGGGTTCCCTTTTCTTCACATACTTTCCAGCACTTGCTGTTTCCTGTCTTTTGGCTAATAGCCATTATAATAGGTGAAAAGTGTTATTGTAATTTTGGTTTGAATTTCCTTAATAATGAGTGACATTGAACATCTTTTCATGTGCCCTTTGGTCACCTGTATGTCTTCTTTGGAAAATGTCTATTCAGATCCTTTGCCCATTTTTTAATTGCTTTGTTTGTGTTTTGTTGTTGTTGAGTTGTATGAGTTCATTATATATTTTGAATATATAATGAATAATGACCTCTTATTAGATATGTAATTTGCCTATATTTCCTTCTAGAAATTTTAGTTTTAAGTCTTACATTTATGTCTCTAATCCTTTTTGAGTTAATTTTTGTGTATGGTTTAATGAAAGAGGTCAACTTTCATTCTTTTGTATGTGGTTGTCCAGCTATCCAAGCACCATTTATGGAGAGACTGTCCTATTTTCATTTAATATTCTTGGCTCCTTTGTTATAAATGAACTGTCCATGTATGTGTGTTTGTATTTATCTCTGGGCTCTCAATTCTGTTCCATTGATCTCTGTGTCTGTTTTCATGCCACTATCATACTGTTTTTATTACAATAGCTTTGTAGAGTACTTTGAAATAAGAAGGAAATAATACCACCAAACTTTCCCTATTTATCAAGATTGCTTTGGCTATTTGGTGTCTTTTTTGGTTCCATATATATTTACAATTATTTGTAATAATTCTGTGGGAAATGTCAATGGAATTTTGATAGGAGTTGCATTTAATCAGTAGATTGCTTTGGGTAGTATGGACATTTTAACAGTATTAATTCTTCCAGTCCATAAGCACAGTATACATTTCCATTCATTTGTGCTGTCTTCATTTCTTTCATCCATGTCTTATAGTCTTCAGTTTATAGATCTTTACTTTCCTAGCTAAATTTATTCTTAGGTATTTTTATATGATCATAAATGGGGTTATTTTCTTAATTTCTCTTTCTGATAGTTTTAGTTTGGTAATTAGTGTATAGAAACACCATATGTTTCTATACATTGATTTCATATTCTGCAATTTTATTGCATTCATTTATTCTAACAGATTTTTTGTAGAGTCTTGAAGGTTTTCTATATAATATCACTTCATCTGCAAATAGTAACGGTTTTACTCCTTCCTTTATGATTTGAATGCCTTTTCATTTTCATGCCTAATTGCTGTGGCTAAAACTTTGTTACATGTTGAATAAAAGTGGGCATCCTTATCTTAGAGAAAAAATTTTCAGCTTTTCACTATTGACTATGATGTTAGCTGTGCATTTGTAATATATGGCTTTTATTATGCTGAGGTAAATTACCCCTATACCCACTTTGTTGAAAGTTGTTATCAAATTGATTTTTAATTTTGTCAAATATTTTTCTGCATCTATTGATATGATCATAAATTTTTATCATTAATTTTGCTATTGTAGTGCAACATTTTAATTGATTTGTGGATTTTGAATCATCCTTGCATTCCTGGAATAAATCCCACTTTATCATGGTGTGTGACACTTTTAATGTATTGTTGAATTTGATTTGCTAATATTTTTGAGGATTAATGGGTCTATGTTCATCAGGAATACCGACCTGTAATTTTCCTTTTTTCTTTTTGTATCCTGTATGGTTTTAGAGTCAGGGCAATGCTGACCTCATAAAATGAATTAGAAGTGTCTCCTCCTTTTCAATTATTTTTGTAAGAGTTTGAGAATGATAGATATTAAATCTTCCTTTAATGTTTGGTAGAATTCGCTAGTGAAGCATTCTGGTCCTGGGCTTTTTTATTGTTGGGCGTCCTTTGATTACTGATTCAATCTCCTTTCTAGTTTTCTGTCTATTCAAGGTTCGTAGGGGTTTCTTTTGGTTCAGTCTTAGAAGATTGTCTGCTTGCAGAAATTTGTCCTTTTCTTCCACATGTCCAGTTTATTGGTGTATAATTGCTCCTAGTATTTTGTTATGATCCTTTGCATTCCTGTGGTATCACTTTTAACTTCCCTTTCATTTCTGATTCTTTTATTTGGGCTCTCTTTCTTTTTTTCTGGGTCAGTATAGCTTAAGTTTTGTCACTTTTGTTTATCTTTTCTAAGAACCAGCTCTTAATTTTATTAGTCTTTTCTACTATTTCATTTACTTTCACTTTGATCTCCATTATTTCCATTCTTAACTAATTATGAGTTTTTTTATTTTTCTTCTCTTTCTAGTTCCTTTGGATGTAAAGTCAGATGCTTATTTGAGATTTTATACATACAATGCAATATAACTCAGCCATTAAAAGAATCTTCTGACAACATGGATGGACCTAGAACAGCGGTTCTCAACCTGTGGGTCACGACCCTTTCACAGGGGTCACCTAAGACCATCAGAAAATACATATATAATTACATATTGTTTTGTGATTAATCACTATGCTTTAATTATGTTCAATTTGTAACAATGAAATTGGGAGTCGCCACAACATGAGGAACTGTATTAAAGGGTCATGGCATTAGGAAGGCTGAGAACCACTGATCTAGAAGATATTATGTTAGGTGAAATGTCAGACAGAGAAAAGCAAACAGGGGATGATTTTACTTTATATGTGAAATCTAAAAAACAAAAAAAAATAAGCAAACAAAACATAACCATACTAATAGATACAGAGACAAGATAGATGATTGCCAGAGGGAAGAGGAGAGGGTGGCAAAATGGGTAAAGGAGATCCAGAAGTACAACTTCCAAGTCATAGAATAAATTATGAAGATGTAATGTACAGCATGGGAAATATAGTCAATAATAGTAACTAGACTTGTTATGGTGATCATTTTGCAATGTACACAAATGTTGAATAACTATGTTGTATACTTGAAACTAATATTGTATTTCAATTATACTTCAATAAAAAACTACATTCTTCTCTGAACTGTATCTTTGGAAATTAATCTGTTCAGCCATCCTTAGCACTTGTCTGTTGTTTCTCATAAACACCTGCCAACAAATTCTCATTTAAAAGCAATAATGGAAGGCTACAGAGTTCTAGAAAACAAAAAATGTGTTGAATATAGGAACAAAAATACCTCTTTCATATTTGAAAGAATTCCCATCAATGTCTCAGGGAAGCCGAGAGGGGCAGGTAGAGAGAAGAGGAGTGAATTAAGTTATCAATAAGATTTTGAAAATATAACTTTTCCTCTAAAATATAATCCCCCAAACCTGCTACTATAGTCTGAGAAGCAGATAATAAAACAGAATGCAAAGCAGACTCTTATCTTACTACTGAATTGGTATGCAAAGCAGCTATTTGATGTGCTGCGGAGGAATGCATTCTTCATTTTATCATTATTACAGACTCATTCCGTTCTTTCTCTTTCAATGAGCAACTGCAATAAGCCCGAAGATACAGTTCACTCTTCTATTAAGAGTCACTCCTAAATGTCTGCCTCAGAGCTATCATTTTTATGAACTCTAGATTTTCCTTCATCCTCTGAGCAGCTGCAACCCATATTTTTACTACTTGGAGAAAAAAGGAGGAAAAGGAAAAAGACCAATAACTCAATGAAGTATCAAAGGAAGCTAAGTCAGTGTTCTCAGTGGAGATCTGGGGTAGTGAGTTAAGTTTTTGTTTCCATTGAGAAGCTACAGGTCCACTTATAAGGGATTCATGATGTGGTCAGACCTGACTGGGTAGGGCTGGCTCACTTTGTGCATTCCACAGATGGTTGTAGCAGGCCAGAGAAATGACAAGGCAAAGCTTTGTCACAGGCTGAAATGAAAAGTAATAGCAGGAGAAAATGCTGAGCAACCCACCATCCTCATTTTGACTCCTTTAATGAAAGGTGTTTTTGACCAGTGCTGCAGACTGTCAATAGAAAAGCCTGTTCTTTTCTCCTATCTCTGTCAGACTCACACTAGAGGTAGAGTGCGGAAGCTGAAGAGGAAAAGAGAAATTTATTTTTTTTAACTTATTGACTTCACTAATGTAGAAAGCAGAGTTGTGCATAGCTAGCTATCTTTCAGACTGAACTGCCACCAACTAAAAAACTGTCACAAAGTGACCTGGAGGAAAGGCAAGATAGATGAGCTGAGAGAGTCCCTCAGCACCCTCCTCCCATAAGCAGGCACTGATTACTATGAACATTTCCATGAGCAGTGCAGGATTTTTTTCCTTTGCTCATGACCTTTAAAACTACCTGATAAGCTATTTGCATTGCCTACCCTGGAAGTTTCAATAGATAGAGAGAAGATGAACATTAACCTTAATGGCTAAATTACTGAGTATGACTCAAAAGGCCTTTTCCCTAGAGAGAAGTATGCATAGCACCCAAACATTCACTCCTTAACAAATGGACAGAAAGGCTCCCTTGTGATAAAAGCTGCAGAGTTTTCCAAACTTGGGTATTTTAAAAGTCAGTATGTTACCTTTGGAGATGGAGATTTTTTTTAAAAAAAATCAGTAATCTTGTTATATAATTAGAAGAAATTAAGAAATTAATAATTAGAAATTTTATTAAGGTTTTTTTTTTTTTAAAGAACCTGGTTGCTCAAATGTTAGAATACAACCTGAAGACAGTTTTCAGAATAATGCTGAGAAGACTGATTAACATATGTATTTCCTATTCCATTAAAGACAAAGAAAAAGCCCTGCATGAATAACGAAAGTCATCTTAGTGTTTCCAGCCATTCATTCATTTATGGAGTACCTACTCTGTGTTAAGCACTATACTATTTCCTGGGGGTGTGATGGTGAACAAAATTAGAAGTCTTTACCCTCTTTCACTGGACTCACGGTCTAGTCGTGGATGCAGACCTTAGTCAAGGAATCACGAAATACAGAGAAAAAAAATGTTTAATTAAAATTGTTATGGTTCCAATGAATGAGAGTTTCAGGGTGCTATGCTTGCACTCGGGTGTTAACTTTGGAGAAAATGACAGCTCAAAAATAGTTCTCCAAAGATATAGGACACTAATGCCTCTATGAACAGCATATAATCATATGAGTGTGGAAGACTTGGCCTCTGGCCTCATAGCCTAGATTAACATTTTCTCACTTATTTCTTTATTCACTCCACAATCATTTATTGAGTTTTTACTGTGTTCCAGAAACTGTGTGAGACCCTGGTTATACAAAGAAAAGACAAAATTCCTGCCATCAAGGAACTCACAGTTCACTGGGGAAGACAGACACAAATAATTACAATACAGCACAGTAATTGCCCTACTAGAGAGAAGTACAAAGTGTTATGAGATTTCAGAAGAAAAAAAAAGCTGCTTTTCTAATATTTTCTAGAGCCTGATCCATCAGCAAAATCCTCACTACACAGAACTAACAGAAAACACTGGTAGATCATTTGTCGTGTTGCTTGGCATTCCAGTGGCAGTCAGAGGCTCCCATCCAGGAAAGGTAGGCAGACAGTTGAAAAGGTAGCATTAACACACATAGTACACCATTCTAAACTCAGTATGCAAGTGAGTTTACTGCCTGGCAACTTGTCATTGACACCTCACTGCAGAGAGAGAAACAAGCCCCCCACCCTACCACTAGGCAATTGCTAAGACTAGATTTGTGTCTTTGAAGAAATTCTCTAACACATCTGTCTCAAGTGCACTTACCTGCCACCAGAGCCCTTCGTAGCCTTTTCCATTGTTTTTCCCTTAAGATATAGTTAGAGAAATAACTTGTATCAAGCAGCTGATGGGAGGTATTGCCTCAATTCAGTCTAACCTTCATCAAAATACTTAACTCTTTCTGGGGAGATGCAAGTTTGTACAGGCAAGCATTTTTAGAAATAAACAAATAAGTAAATACCACATAATGTGTGTATTCTATAACTCTCTTTTTCAATCATCAATTATGAGAGGAAATGTAATTCAAATAACAATCAGCTATTCAATTGACCATAGTTCCTATTGCAGTAAGTAAGCAGTTCTAATAAAATGCCACTTGGTCCTTTAACTCTTTCAGGTCATACATGCACAATATGTTAAAGTTCCAAACTGTCCTAGAAGTCAGAAGGAATAAACAAAACTTCTAGGATCTTTGAAAGGCAGCTCAAGTCTGTCTTGCTAAAATGTAAATGGCCAAGAGTTTCTAATGCTAAAGCTACTCGCAATAGAAATAGAATCATTTGGGAGAAATGGCATTAATGTCTTCAGGACAATTACTAAAGAGAATATGCACTGTATCTAGTGACAATACACACTTTTTCACCAGAACATGGTGTACATTGAGATTTACATGAATAAATGGGTCATTGCACATGACCATTATATGCCACACCTGTGTAAGTCACATAAACAGTCCAGGTGTTCTGCATATATTCATTTCAAAGATATCTCTTCACTACAAACCACATCTAGTGCTGACTGAGGTTTCCTTAACGGTCATCCATTTTTTTTCTCTACTCCATTTGCAAGATTAAATAGACCTATTTCAGCATGGTAAAAATAACCAAAATATCCCATTACTGCTTTTTTGCAAAGGTCACTCTCCTGCTTTGAGCTAGGGTTATTTTTAATCACAGGTTATATATCTTAAAGGCAAGGCCTTTATTGAAACTTTCAGTTCATTTTTAAAAGTCTCCAGACACATTGAATAAATCACAGCTCAGAAGTAAAATGTAGCAATGGGCTCTCTACCTTCTTACATTCAAGGCCCGAGGGAGCCAGTTTCCAACTATCCCTACCTCCAATGCAAATTAGCTCATCACCCAGACAAGATCAAGATGATAGTGCTCATCTCAGCATACACAGACTAGGAAATTTCAACCCATTGTTGGCCATAGCACTGGTTTTCAATAAGCTATAGAACAAAAGGAATTGAACTTTATGTGTCACCGAAAATCTCCTGGAAGCCTTTCAGGAAGAGAAGCAGAGACATAATGTCCTGGCTGAAGAACAGGGTAGAAGCTGAAATCTATGTTTCTTTAAATGCATAACTTCTATTTGTCACTAGAAGTGCCTCACTTTAAATTTATCTCAGCTCTTGTTAAACTGTCTCTGTCACAGAAATATCTGGATTTCTTTGGTAACTGAAACTAAGGAAGTCTCATGGATAAATTTCATATTTGTTGAGTTTGCAAAAGTAATATATAAAGAGATATTTATGGATTTTGTCCTCAGGATCTATCCTTTTGATTTATGACATTGTTTATACTATTGTTTAAGGTTACAGCTTTGTAATATACCTGGAAATCATATACAAATAGGACAAATTTTTAATCAGGTTAAATATTCAGAAGATAAAGTGTCTGCCAGCATTTTCATTTGTTTTAGTCTGAATGCCAAATAACAAATAGCTTTCTCCAGATCTCAAAATCCAGCATAATGAATCAACTTCTCCATGTGCTATAATATTTTATATTTAATATGTTAATATAAATTTGTTGCATTATTTCAAAAAATAGATTGGAATGGTCGCTATAAGAAGATGCATGAGCTTACATTCTCCATAATGCAGTAGCACCCAAACATTGTCTTTTATTCTAATAATATGAATTTATTTTTTTATATATATATTTATTTTTATGGAATTTATTGAGGTGACATTGGTTAATAAAATTATATAGGTTTCAATACAGGTATTGAATGTGTACAATACAGAATGTGTACAATGTATTGTGTGTTCACCACCCCAAGTCAAGTCTCCTTCCATCACCATTTATTCCCTCTTTACCCTCTTCTACCTCTACCCTAACCCATTCTCCATCTGGTAATCACCATACTATTGTCTGTATCTATGTTTTGTTTTTTTTTCTTCACTTAATCCCTTCATTTTTTTACACCCAGCCCCCCAATACCCTCCCTTCTGACAGCTGTCAGTCCCAAGCATCATCTTAGCCATCAGCAACAGAGTTCTGAGAAATGAAGTAAATTGTCACTCGGCAGTTACAAATATACTTGGCCTACCCGTAGAATGTTCTACATGGATTTCAACACAGTTTATGATTGTCAACCTCTGTTAAGGGTCTAAGTAATTTTTTTTTCTATCTCAAGGGAGGGGAAATAAAAGTTAGCTTGTAACAAGTAAAGTTTTACAAAGATGAGCTTCCATTATGCACTTTTACCATTATTAATTCAGGAACCACATCTGGACTATTCTTTGAACAGTCATCTAGTGGCAGATGTCCCCTCTGCACCTAGAGTTATCAGAAACTACAAAAAATTTCCAAATGTTTGTGTGTTTGTTTTATTTTACATTCCATGAAAGTCATCATTCAGAAAGTATAAAAAGAATGTTCCTCCCTCAGCTCAATTTATTCTCAATTATTAAATTAATTGCTAATAGAAAAGAAGAAAATCTCATTGCTCTTTTCTACACCATAGACATATAGAAAGAATTATGGATTAAATAATAAAGTCCCTTTAATGGACCTGACTAAAATTGTTTGATTTTTCCAGAACACTATACCTTCTTACTTTAGCTACATATAACAATGTAAATACCTATGGTATTTGATGATAGTGGCTGTCCTTCTCATAGACGATGAAAAACAAAACTCTTGTCCAAATATGCATGATTAATTCACTGAATTGGAGATTTTATACTTCTAGATAGCTTCATAAATAATTATTCTAATGAGTTGGTAAATACAAAAACTAGACAATCTTCAGCTTTCCTTTGGAGCCATAAATTTAGTCCAAGAAAATATCACATAAATTACTGCTTGAAAATGTATAGCATAGCCCTTCTAAAAATGAAGTGTTACTAAGTACATATACTGCCATGCACCACATAACAATGTTGTGGTTAATGACTGACCACATGTAAAATAGTGGTCCCATAAGATTATAGTGGCACTGAAAAATTCCTATCACCTAGTGGTGTCATAGCCACTGTAGTTCAACACATTACTCAAGTGTTTGTGATGATGCTTGTGTATACAAACTTACTACATTGAAATCATGTAAAGTATAGCATGTACAATTATATGCAGTGCATAATACTTGGTAATGATAAATGACTACTTTACTAACTTATGTATTTACTATAGTTTTTTATTATTGTTTTATTTTGTATACATTTTATCCTCACCTGAGGATAAATTTTTGATGAGAGAGAGAGAGAGAGAGAGAGGAAGGGATATAGAGAAAGAGAGAAATATCAATGTGAGAGAGAAACACCTCTTGAGCCCTGACCAAGGATCAAATCTGCAACCTATGTATGTGCCCTGAATGGGAATCTAACCTGCTACTTTTTGCTGTACAGAATGATGCTCCAACCAACTGAGCAACTTAGCCAGGGCTATTATTGTTTTAGAGTGTACCCTTTCTACCTATATAAGAAAGTTCGTTGTAAAATAGTATGCCATGTTAGCTAGCAGATGCCTTATACATATCATTTTTACTGAGTCTCTTGATTGCATCATTTCTCTTGTGTTTGAATCAATCTTGTGTTGTTTTGTACAGTGAAATGCTGTGTAGGCTTGAGCCTCAGAGCAATAGACTGTACCATATAGACTAGGTGTGTAATAGGCTATACCACCTAGGTTTGTCTATTTTATGATGTTTGAACATTGACAAAATTGCCTAATGATGCATTTCTCAGAATGTATCTTTGTCATTAAGTGGTGCAAGACTATATTATAGTATGTTTATAAAATATGCACAATTCTCTCTAGTGTTTTCATCTTTTGGTCATACCTGACTGAAATGTAAGTTTAAAAAAAATATAAGGAACTATTTATTTGGTGATAAAACATGTTTGCAAATGTTTTGTCACCCCTCCAAATAAGAGATAGCCCTGGCCTGTGTGCAGAGTGGTTAGAGTGTCAGCCTGCTCACAGAAGGGTCATGTGTTTGGTTCAGTCAAGGGCATGTGCCTAGGTTGCAGATTCAATTCCTGGCCCCAGTCAGGGAAGGTTCAGAAGGAAACCAATTGATGTGTCTTTCTCATCTCTCTCTCTCTCTCTCTCTCTCTCTCTCTCTCTCTCTCTCTCTCTCTCTCTCTCTCTCCCCCTACCATCTACTTCCTCTAAAATCAATGAAAAAATATCCTAGGTAGAGGATTAATAACAAACAAACAGATGGAGTCTAAGTTCCCTTTACTTGAACCTGAGTGGGTTTTGTAACTGCCTCAACAAATGTAATATAGCAGAGGTGACTTCTGAGGATAGGCTTCTACTGCTTTCTCTTGGGACACTCATTCTGAAATCCTTTAGCCATCATGTAAGAAACCCAGCTGCACTTAGATCATCACGTGGAGAGTCTGCACAGAAATAGAGAAAGATGTCTGGGACACTTCAGCTGTTCTAAACTCCAGCTGTTTGAGTCTTCCAATATAGCACAGTACATAGAGTGTAGAAGTCTTTGAGATAACCCCAACTCCAACCACCATCTGGCTATAGTCGCATGTCTAATGCAACCAAAGACCTGACAAAAATGGCCTAGTTAAGTCCAGTCAACCCTCATATTTATGAGCAAAATATATGATTGTTATGGTTTTTAAGACACTGTTTTGGGGATGACTTGTTGCATAGCCAGAACAATACCTTATACTTCTTTGATGTCCCCAATGGTGCTTAGTATAATCTGAGTACTTATAGGTAAGTAATAGTTTGATTGAACACTAAACAAACATTAATAATTTTGCAGTAGATAAAATTTTAGCTAAATATTTAAAATAATTTCATCCAAATTCAAAATAATTAACTCCTTTTAAACCAATTTTTATCATCATCTACTAAATGCATTCAAAATCTTCAGACCTCAGTGGATTCTCAGAGGATATACCTGTTTATATTATAAATCAAGAACAATACGGGGTTGAGTGTCCTGGAATCTCACCCATCTTGACCCTTCACTGAGTACATGGGAATATTCATGTGGCATGATAAAGAATGATATACATCAAAATATTCTATCATCAAAAATCTTGTCTCAAATTCCCAAATAATGGAAAATACAGTATCCACCTTTCTCACAAAGATGTCATAATTGCCACTCCTAAATTTGCTCTTCCTTCCTGAAACCTTTCTAGATTAAGTTCCCATCATTTCTAGCTTACATACTCAAATTCTCTTAAATAATCTGTTTTCTTTGCCCCCCATATTATATTCTCAATACAATGGATAGTTGTTTTTGAAACGTAAATCATATTACCCCATGCTTACAGTGCTTCAATGTCTTCTCATTGCAGTTAGGATAAAATATATATATTGATGTTAACCAGGACCTACACAGTCCTATGTGATCTGGTCTTTGCCTATGTCTTTAGCTCTTTTACAAAACCTCAACCCACTTGGCCCAGTCACAGTGGGCTCCTTTCATGTCCTAGATCATGACAAGCTTTTTCATCTAATATACTTGTACACATGCTGTTTTCCCTGCCTGGAATACCCATAGCCCAGTCCTTCTTCTTTTATAACAGACTCCTTTGTAGTAGATCTCAGCTGAAATCATTTCTCCAGAACAGCTTTTCCTGGTCAACCTAAAGTGGTGTTCCAGTCCCCAACATTACTCTTTTACAGAGCCTGTTCATTTGTCCTTTATGGTGATTATCACAATTTATAATTATGCATTTATTTGTGAACCAATTTTTAAATATATTTCTCCCTTATTAGGTTGTAAACACCTCTAAAGCAGAGATATTATCTAGTATTGTCTGCTATACATTAGACATGGATAATGTATTTAAAATAAATACATGAATTGCCACTGATACATTTTGAAATTCTACAATACTAATTATTAAATGGTTGACAATGAAAGTGGATCATGATTTAGACAGCATATCTAACCCAGAACCTTTTTATCTGGCAACTATAGTGAAACAATAACCAGAAAAGGCCAGAACACAAAAGAGAATACTCCAGGATACTATGAGGTGGTGGGGGTAGGGGAATTGTCCATCACTTCACAATTCATATAGGATACTTATCTCTAAAACATAACTGCTTCTTTAAAGTTTGGCTTCCAGGGGCACTTTTACCTACTGTAATGGATAAATTTAAGGACTTAGGGGTGCCCAGATAGCTGATTAAACATTATTTCTGGGTTTATCTGTGAGAGTGTTTCTGGAAGAGATTAGTATGTAATTCAGTAGACTGAGTGAAGAGATCTGTCCTCACCAATGTGGGTGGGCATCATTCAATCCTTTGAGGGCCCAAATGGAACAAAAAGGCATAGGGAAGATGAATTTTCATTCTTTTTTCTTGAGATTGGACATCCTGCCTTCATACATTGGAGCTCCTCCTTCTTGTGGACTTTGCCTTTGGAGTAGGAGTTACACTACTGACTCAGACTGAATTATAACACGGGGTTTTCGGGTTCTCTAGCTTGTAGATGTCAGACTTCTTTCTTTTTAAAATGTGTTGTTTTTTTTTAATCCTCATTGGAGGATATTTTTTCCATTGATTTTTAGAGAAAGTGAAAGGAAGAGGAGAGAGAGAGAGAAAGAGAGAGGGAGAGAGAGAGACAGAGAGAGAGAGAGAGAGAGAGAGAGAGAGAGAGAGAGAGAGAGAGAGAGAGAGACATTGATGTGAGAGACACATGGACTGGTTGCCTCCTGCATATGCCCTGACTAGAGCCAGGGATCAAACCTGCAACTGAAATACATGCCCTTTCCCAGGAATTGAACCTGAGACCCTTAGTCCATGGGCCAATGCTCTAACCACTGTGGGCCAGGGCTGCAGATTGTGGGACTTTTTAGCCACATATGCCAATTCCTATAATACATTTTTCTCTCTCTTCCTCTCATTATACATATTAGTTCTTCTCTAGATAACTAATACAGCTAATTCTTGTTTCTTCACTTTTATCCTATGAAATTGACTTGTCTTTTTTCCTGTATTCAGAACAATCCAAATGACCTAGGGAAGTATAGTTTTGTTGATAGTGAAAAATAAAAGCCTTGAATAAATTTAAGACCAAAAATCAGGCAAATAGCTATATATTCATTTGGCCCTTATTTTATGATTCTTTATATTATCATTTTTTTTCCTTCTGAAGTCAGGTCTTTCTTACACACTGGGGCCTCTTTTCCTTTACCTTACTAATTTTACCTAACCCAGTGCCTTATATATAAAATAGCACACAAAAGATATTTAAGTAAAAATGTTGATAATTAATTCATCATTATCATCATCATCATCATCTTCATCTTCATCACAAAATTGTTACAACTCTCTAGGCTTTGCCTGCCTTATTTTTCCTCCCTTGTACTTGAAACATTATTTAAATTTTACTATTCCATCAGTGTCACAGGATAGACATTTCATCGATACCTAAAACATAGTAACTAATTGCCTTTATTTGGATAGAAATCTATCTCATGGGATAAAAGGGCTTTCTCTTGGCTCTGCAAATTATGATTCTCTAACTTTCAATATATAATTAGCCTTAGGAAGAACTTAAAGGGCCAAATAAGATATATCAGTGTAAAACCAAAGCTAATAGATGAAAATTCCACCCCAAAATTCTCATGTATTTCACTACCATCTTTCTTTTAGAATAGCTTTGGTGTGAGGTATAACCTAGAAGTTAGATATTCTCTCCCCTTTGTCTCACTTGAAGTCCCAAAACCAAAGCGCAGCAGATCCAGTTTTAGTAAATAAAGGTTTTATTATGTAGATCTAGAGCATTTATTTTTAAGGAAAGAGGTTTTTTTTTTTTTTTTATTAAAACATCATGGTGGTAGCTGAGTTAAGGGTAAGAATTTTTTAAAGCATAAAAATTTAATTTGCCCCCAACTTTAGAAAGCAAGATAAAGAAAGGTTTCTAAATGAGCCTATTGTAGAGAAGCACATTAATCAAGATATAAATATTGAGGTGAAGTTACCTAAATTTTGTCTCCTCGTTAGGACTATAAGCTCTTTATAAGTTCTGTGCTTTACACATCTCTGTTTTTTTTTTAATATATTTTATTGATTTTTCACAGAGAGGAAGGGAGAGAGATAGAGAGAGTTTGAAACATCGATGAGAGAGAAACATCGATCAGCTGCCTCCTGCACATCCCCCACCGGGGATGTGCCCGCAACCCAGGTACATGCCCTTGACCGGAATCGAACCCGGGACCCCTCAGTCCGCAGGCCGACGCTCTATCCACTGAGCCAAACCGGTTTCGGCTACACATCTCTGTTTTAACCAGTCTATAAAAATGTTCATAATACTTTGCCTCAAATATACTAAGCGCTTAATATTCATTACATATTTCTACATCTCTCTCCAACAACCACTTCATCCTGATGCATAACTGGACTACCCAGGGGATCAAAAGGTGTGCAGTCAAATGGAGCTTATAAGAAAGAGCCAGCCCTAACATTCTAACAAATGGATAAAACTCCATCTGTGTTCACGGACACTTGTTTGTGTAGTAAAACAAGATGGAGCTTATTGTGAAATGCACAAGTCCTCCAAGCAGGAATTCAAATCTGTCTGTGAAAAACTCATATAATCAAGATGCAATTTTGAAACCCATAATTACGATGCAAAAGACAACTACATAACCCAATTCAGGATACCAACTCTCATCATGTTCTTGATTAATTTTTTTTCTAACCAAACATTGATTCAGCTAATATTTACCAGGCATTTCCCTATATGCAAGGTACAATGTTCAGTTAGGGAGAGGTAATATAGCGTACAAAATATATAAAATGTAACTTATGGTCTTAGAAAATGTATAGTCTAATTGAGAAGATAGAACACATACAGAAATAACTATAATACAAAGTAAGAAGCAATTAGAACAATAAAAATGCTTTAGATAAAAATTCTAGCTAAGTTGAGCATTGCAAAGATATGTGAGATAAGGAAGACTTCCTAAAGAAGGTGATAGTTGAATTGGAACTACAATGATAAGTAGGTAGGTCCTGAATATCTAGAGATGAGAAAGAGTATTTTTATCACATACCACATTTCACTGTGGTGGACATATAATGAGCATTGTGTCTGTTACCTATTGCTCTTATAACAATTTATATAAATTTAGTGGTTTAAAACAACACAAATTTATTATCATACAGTTTTGGAGGTCAGAAGTCTGAGTAAGTCTCACTGGGCTAAAATAAAGGTATCAATAGGCCTGTCTTCCTTCTGGAGGATCTAGAAGAGCTGTTTCCTTTCCTTTTCCAGCTTCTAGAGGTGGACTGCACGCCAAACTTCTGTCCTCATATCACTTAGTACTCACTCTGATCTGGCGCCTTCTTATAATCATTCTTGTGATTAGCTCTGGGTGTAATCCAAAATAATCTCCCTTTCTCAAGATCTTTAATTTATGCCCTGCTGGTGTAGCTCAGTGATTGAGCATTGACCTATGAACCAGGAGGTCATGGTTTGATCCCAGGTCAGGGTACATGTGGAAGGCATGCAGGAGACAGCAGATCAATTATTCTTTCTCATTATCTCTCTCTTCCTCTTTCTCTCCCTCTCTCTCTCCCTCTGAAATCCATTTTTAAAAATATTCTTAATTTAATCACATCTGCAAAGTTCCTTTGTCCATATAGGGTAAAATATTCACACTCTCCTGGAATTAGGATGTGGACATCCTTGGGAGGCCATTATTCAGCCTACCCCAAGTACTTAATTCAGTATTTGTTTATTGATTTACTTGCCTTTATTAAACACTTCACATTACTGCCACAAATTTAAGAGTTTGGGTGTTTTATGTTTATTGATGTATAATTAACAAAATATTTAAAGTATCAATATTATGATTATACTAGTGGCCCAGTGCACAAATCCATGCATGGGGGTTCCCTCAGCCCAGCCTGCACCAGCTCCAATCGGGGACCCCTTGGGGGATGTCCAACTGCCAGTTTAGGCCCGATCCCTGTCAGACATCCCTCTCGCAATCCAGGACTGCTGGCTCCTAACCGCTCACCTGCCTACCTGCCTGATCACCCCTAACCACTCTGTCTTCTGGTCTGCTTGCCCCCAACTGCCCCCTCACCAGCCTTCTTGCCCCCACTGTCCCACCTTGCCAGCCTGATTGCCCCAAACTGCCCCCCGGCCAGCCTTCTCACCCCCAACTGCCCCACCTTGCCTGCAGTTGGACATCCCTCTTGCAATCTGGGACTGCTGGCTCCTAACCTTTCACCTGCCTGCCTGCCTGATCACCCCTAACTGCCTCTGCCTCTGCCTGCCTGATCGCCCCTAACTGCCTCTGCCTGCCTGCCTGATCACCCCTAACTGCCTCTGCCTCTGCCTGCCTGATCGCCCCTAACTGCCTCTGCCTGCCTGCCTGATCACCCCTAACTGACCTCCCCTGCTGGCCTGATCTCACCCCCAATTGCCCTCCCCTGGCAGACTGATTGCCCCTAACAGCCTCTGCCTCGGCCCCCACCAACATGGCTTTGTCTAGAAGGAAGTTGGAAGTCCAGAAGATGGTGGGTCGACCCAGTCTATTTAGCATATTACCCTCTTAGTAGTATAGATAGATTATATAGGATAGGATTGCTTAAATGGGGAGGGAGCCTTTTTCATCAGGAGGAGATGCTCTTGGCAGACAAAAATACATAATCCCTATAACTGGATTGATAGCCAGCCATATGCACTATACTGCCAAACTGGTCATTAAAAAATTGAACCGCTTTCTTACACCTTACACCAAACAGTTGTTGCCCTTAAAACCCCTCCTCAGCCCCCACCTTAGGTTCTGCCTTCACAGTTCACCCAGATTAGGTTCTGATTGGTCAGTTTCTATGCCAATCAGCATCAAAAGCTCCGCTTCCTAGGCAGCCATTGGCTCCTCACACTGCACACAGATTTGGTTCTGATTGGTCAATTTCTATGCCAATCAGCATCTTCAGGCCTATCAGTGGGCCTGACCAGAGAGGTAGGGCTGATCAGCAGCCCCAGCAGAGGCCCAAGAGAAAGAGAAGCACGGCTGCTGGCCAGCCCTGGAGTGAAAGAGAGACTCAAGTGGTGATCAACAGCTACCTCGGAGGCTACAGATCAGACACTGATTCTCTCTCCAGGCCTCTTTTAAGGCCTGATACACAGCTCCCTCTGCAGTCAGTGCTGGGTCGGGTGCCTGCAGCAGCAGTCAGTGCTGAGTCAGCACGGCAACCTAGCACTGACTTCTGGTTGGGTTGAGCCTTTGGTGGTTTGGGATGTTATGGACCCTGGGTTTTTATATATTTGGATATACATACACTTGTGAAAGGATAGCCACAGAGTTTTTGGACACATATATTACCTCACATATCTACTTTTTTTTTGGTGAGAACATTTAAGATATACACTCTTAGCCAAATTCAATTATACAGTGCAGTGTCATCAACTATAGTCACCATGTTGTATATTAGATACTCAGACCTAGACCTTATTCATCCTATAACTAAAAGGCTGTGCCCTTTTACCAGCCTTTCCCTATTTTCCCCACCCCCCCAGACACTAGCAACCACCATTCGACTCCCTTGTTTCTATGTGTTCAACTATTTTTAAGATTCCATATATAAGTGATAACATTCAATATTTGTCTCTCTTTGTCTGACATTTCGCTCAAGATAATGCCCACCAGGTTCATCCATGTTATTGCAAATGACAGGATTTTCTTCTTTTTAAAGCTGAACAATAGTCCATTGTGTGTATATGTGTATATATATATATATATATATATATATATATATATATATATAACTTTTTCTTTATACATTCATCTTTCAGTGTATACTTAAGTTGTTTCTGTATTTTGGCAATTGTAATTAATGCTGCAATAAACATGGGAGTACAGACACCTCTTCAAGACAGTGATTTAGTTTCCATTGGATATATACTCAGATGTGGGATTGATGTTGAATCATATGGTATTCTATTTTTAATTTCTTGAGAAACTTTATTATTATTTTCCATAATGGCTATACCAGTTTATAGCTTCACTGACTGTGTACAAGGGTTCCCTTTTCTCCACAACCTCCCCAGCATTTATCTCTTGTCACCAACTGTGTACAAGGGTTCATGTTCCCCCACATCTTCACCAGAATTTATCTCTTGTCTCTTCAACATTTCATGTAATACTGGTTTGTCTTTTTGATATATTTCCTAACAGGTGTGAGATATGAAATAACATCTCATTTATGGTTTTTATTTGCATTTCTTTGATGATCTATGATTTTGAGCATTTTTTCATGTACTCGTTGGCCTTCTTTGGAAAAAAATATCTAGTCAGGTTCTTTGCTCATTTTTTAATTGTGTTATTTGTTTTTTGCTATTGAGTTGTATGAATTGCTCATATATTTTAGATATTAACCACTTATCATACATGTCATTTGCAAACATTTTCTCCTATTTCATTCTGCCCTACAACGTTTATTTTACTTGTTGATTGTCTTACGAAGCTTCCCTTATACATAACAAGATGCTGTTTTATCGATGCTTTTAAGATTCTCTCTTTGTCTTTAACCCTTGGCATTTTAATTATAATGTGTGGGGAGAACATATTTTTAACACTCAATAAGAGCTGTTTCTACTTGTATGTCATACTTTCTAATTGATTTTTATTCTTTTAATTCCTAAAATTTCCTGCCTACATGGTGTAGTTGGTGGTGTAATTAAAGCAAAGCCATAGTACCACACCTGCCCCAAACAATCTCCCTAGCAACCTGCTACATCTCATTATGCCAAATTTTCCTTGTTATCCCTCAAATTAAAGTGCTTTTATTAGAGGCTAAGCCTGGGTTATTTCTGTAGATATTACTCTTAAAATTCACAAAGATTACTTACTTGCCTAGAGGGTTGTGTGATAATGATGCAGGGAGGTGATCTCAACATAGATGATCTTCAGACATTTCAAACTATGATTGATGAACTAGTGAATGTGTGGGTTGTGTCCATTCACGTTTGGTTCTTTTGAGTGGGGAAAAAGAAGTACCTGGAACAGAGAAAAGAAGAGGGAGGGTGAGATGTATGGCATATTTGTCCCCATGCCTGGCAGTATGGACTCATGTTTAAGATCTCTGTGTTAGAAAGGAGGGAACTATAGGCAAAAACTGAGAACTTGTTTTCATAAGGGCCTCTTTGAGAAATGTAAACACAGGCACTGCTAATTTAGTGTTTATAGTGACAACATACAGTTCTCAATGAGGGAAAGGACAAATCTCTCCATTTTTTCAAGAAACAGAATGGCTTCAGCTCAATGAAGACTGCAGGACATTCCTTATTGCTTTGCTTTTAAAACTAAATCACTGTTTCTTAGAGAAAATATAAAGTGTCAGATTAAGGGGTGGTGGATAATAGGTGGTTAGACATCTACATTAATTCAGTAGAAGCACAAGCCAAAACAATTTGAGGTTTATTATATGAGACCACTACCATTACCGTTTTTATGTACAGATGATGAGTCCTGGAGAAATTTTGGTAAACTTGGTAACTCTTCCCTCCAGGACTCTTCCAACAGCCAGGATTACTTTATCAGATATAGCTAGTCATCATTTGGAGAATCACAGAAACTCTGATGGATAAGGACAAAGGACAGATGATGGTTAATAGGAATAAACTCATTGTGACATGAAAGTCTTGAAGTTGTAGAATGACAAGATTCTACTACAGGACTAGATGTGTCTGGGACCCAGATAAAAGCAGCAGAACCTCACTTGCCAAAAGGTTGCTCTGAACTTTCCTACCAATCCTTACCTGATATTTACCTAAACCAGTATCTCTGAAAATATGGCCTTAGCATCAATTTTATCAGAATCATCAAAAAGGTATGTTAAATATGAAGGCTGTTAACCCTGACTTTATCATTACTGTTCAGAATCTCAGTTGTGGGGGAAGAGGAAGTAAGACCTGGGAGTGTGCATTTAACAAAATCTTCAAATACTTAGGATGGACAAAAAACATATAGACAATTTAATTAAGGCTTCCCCTTGGCCTCAGCTCCCCTCCCCACCCCATCCTAAGACAAAATACAGCAAGAAAGCATATATCCACTTTGGATGAATTTAAATGAAAAATAGTCTTAGTAATATGTCTATTTCATTCATTTAAGCTGTAAGGAAGTTCACAGAAAAGAGGTTTTATTTTATTTTATTGACTGCAAAGCAGCAAAACTCCAGTGTTAGGGTTACAATGGTCACAATGGGCCAAGCTGAATAAAAAGTGTAAACCCACTCTATCCTTGTTTTTAAATGATAGTCTAGCTAACTACAAAATTCTACCATAGAAACAATAATACAAATACTTATTTAAATTATTCTTTAAGCCTTCTCTAAAGGAAACTTAGCCATTTAGTGGATAATTGTACACTGGAAACGTTAAACACTCAAATCTCTTAGGATTACTAACCACTGACTTTCAGTTAACAGTAATCTCTGGGGGACCATCAGTTAGAGTGGGGTTTTGTAGACTTCCAGTAATAAATGTAGTATTGTCCTGGGTCTACATCATGGTCCACTTAGTGAAATCTTAATACTATCTTGACTTTATTTCTCCAGTTCTTGAGTTAAATAAATAACCTTAACAAAGGCATGATTTCCATTTATAACCCATGAGTAATACAATTATTTTACAAGAAAGTATAATTTGGATTTTTGTTTTATTTTTTTTGAAGATCAAAGCAGAAAAACCCAACTGTAGGGTCACAATGAAGCTAGGTGATTCTTGGATCAACCAGCATTCCAAAAGGATCAGATAGCCCCATCAATATATTTAGTGCCTCTGGCTTCTAGTTACACCCACATGGGGGGGAGTATTGTTCCGAACTTTGCACTCATGGACACATAGAAATCTTATATTCCAAAAACTGGTATAGGGGTAGGGTTTATATCAATATGAATGTTGATTTTTGTTATTTCTGGTGCTTTTTTAACCACCCACACAAGTTATTTCACAAGCCTTCCAAATATATTAGGAAAATAAAGCATGTTGAGCTAAGAAGACAGTTTAATATCAACTTTTTATGGGGAAAAAAAAGCATGAATGTATTTTTAAACACTTCATTGAAACCCCATGTTAAACAATGCAAAGACATTAAGGTGAGTATGATTCCCAGATGTCATGCAGTAGCTAAGGAGGCTTTTTTATCAAACATGATGTTGTTAGATAAAAGTTTTCTTTCTCCTTTGTTATCTAACCCTGCCAGTTTGTTGCTGGCAGCTATTCAGTAGCCAGTCAAAAATAACAGAAAGCCATTGTTTAATAATTCAATTTTTAGTGTACTGGAATGCAAAAAGAAGCATTTAAATCTTGGGAATAAGTCTGAACAGAAATACCTGACCATATCTGTAATCCCCCTGCAACTTTAGGCCACAGGAACCTACAAACTAGCCTAACATTTATCTTTGGATTAAAGTAAAGCAGCTCATCAAGCAAAGTCAGCTTTGGACCTATGGGCTTTAAATGTCAACATCTTTATCCATAAAATGGAACAATTAACCCTAAGTTTTCAGAATCTCATTCAACTGGTTCAAACAACTCTGGACACTACTTACTTTGATCATTACAATTGCTAAATACTGGGTACATCAAGGCCCCTAGGCTGACTCAATACCACATCAAATCAATATTTTACCTTTATTTTCTGGATTGAAACTCTATACCAGAGAAAATTATTTGTTTTAAGGATTAACATCTGAAATGAACATTAAACTTATCATAAAGGCCCTGGCTGGTGTGGTTCCGTTGGTTGGAGCATCGTCCCATACACCAAATTGTGGCAGGTTAATTCCCAGGTCAGGATGCATGTGGGAGGCAATTGATCTCTCTCTCTCTCTCTCTCTCTCTCTCTCTCTCTCTCTCTCTCTCTCTCCCTCCCTCTCTCTAAAAATAAAAAATAAAAATAGGAGGGAAAAGTGGTGGCCGAATAGACAGATCTGTCCTGAGCCTTATCCCGGAGCAGATAGAAGGAGCAACTAAATCAAATAACATCCACCTGGAATTGGCGAATTAGACATGGCTGGTGAGACAATTCGCAGTCAGGAAGGGCAAAAGATGCCTGGAGAAAGGTAGGATAGGGGATCTGGGCTGGAGAGAGATGTGGGATCACCAGGCCAAGAGGGTCAGAAGGAAGCTGCAGGGCAAAAAGCCTATGTCCCTTGGGTACAGGCATAATATCTGACTGTGGAAAGGAAGTCCACAGGGCTGCTGGAGGCAGGGGATTCTAGATCTAAGTCTACAGCCATGAGAGGCTGAGCCCAGAAAGGTGGCCTGAAGAGGCGCCCAAACCACACAGTGCTGGGGGGGGGGGGGCAGTTGAGAAGAGGGGAAATAAATTCGCAGTCCCACAGTTGTTTTGCCTTTGTTTTGTCTTTGGTTTTATTCCAGCAGTTCTCAACCTGTGGGTCGCCAACCTGTGGGTCGCGACCCATTTGGGGGTCGAACGACCCTTTCACAGGGGTCGCCTAAGACCATCGAAAAACACATATATAATTACATATTGTTTTGTGATTAATCACTATGCTTTAATTATGTTCAATTTGTAACAATGAAAATACATCCTGCATATCAGATATCTACATTACGATTCATAACAGTAGCAAAATTACAGTTATGAAGTAGCAACGAAAATAATTTTATGGTTGGGGGTCACCACAACATGAGGAACTGTATTAAAGGGTCACGGCATTAGGAAGGTTGAGAACCACTGTTTTATTCCCTAAACCCAGGTCATAGAACCTTTCAAATACACTCACCAATGGCTGCAGTTCAGGTGGAGGTGCTGACTTGTGGAGTCTGGGGAGAGGCTGGGGAGCAGAGCGGGTCAGGGAAAGGTGACCAGGCATCTAACACTGAGACATTCCTGACCCTCCAAACCTAAGCAGCCATTTTTCTTGTGAAGAGCCAGCCCCTCCCAGCAGCCTCAAGATAGCTAATACAACCACACCCAGACTATACCAGACTCTAAATAGCCCCAAAGAGCCCTCAGGGACTGGGTTGAAGAGAGGCTGTTCAGACCTGGAAAGTGATAGAGCACCACCCCCACCTATAGCACTGTCAGAAGCAGACACTTGAGAGATTCAGATTGACATCAGGCAGGCAGGCAAATCAGGCAGATGGGTCCCACACGCTTGCAGCCAAGGCTGTGGAGACAGACAGAAACAGAAGAGCGGTGAATTGCTTGGAATTTAAACATGGTGTGGACTACCTAACAGGAACCTGAGAAGTGGAAGACAGAACAGAAGAGTGGGGTCTTAAACCAGCTCCCATGGGGCATTAAAATTCAGCTGAAGTGAACTACATTTCACTTTTTTTTATCATTTATTTAATTTTTTTCTTTATTTTTTTTATTTTTTGCATTATTTTTTCTTCATTCTATATTTATTTTTATTGTTATTTTATTTTATCTTATTTTTTCTTTTTCCCCACCTTTTTCTTCCTCATTTCTCCCTCTTACATCCTGTTTTCTCTTCTCCTGTCCCCACTTTATTTTTTATCTTTCCTTTCTTTTTACCCCTTGTTAAAAATTCATCTTCTTTATCTGCTTTATTGACATGTTACTATTATTGTAGTCTCTGTTGGCTTACTCATATATCTAATTTCCTCTCCCCTGCTCCAAGTCCATGCACACTTCTCCAGTTTCTCTCTTCACTAGTCAATTTTTATGCTTGTTTTTCCTTTCCTCTCTCTCTCTCTCTTGCTCTCTTCTTCTCCTAATTGTTTAATTAGTTTCACTGACCAAACTCAAGCATATCTTCTCTCTCCTCTATTTTCCTTTTCCAAAAACCAATGAATAAATGAACAGATAATTTTTTTAATTTTTTGTTTTATCATTTTATTTATTTGCTTATTTATTTGTTTATTTATTTACTTATTTATTTTCTTCTTATCCACTCATTCTCTTCCTACCTCTTCTATACTGAACTATGGTCCTTCCCCTATTCATTAAATTCTTTAACATTACTTTCTGTATATAAGCTCTGCCTCTCCAGATTCTGCCCATCCCCCCCCCCCTATTTTTGGGTGTTTGTTATTTGCATTTTTTCATTTATCATTTTTTGTGGTGTTTTCTCCACGTGTATTTTTTTCTTCTTTCTTCTTCTTTTTCTTTTCACTCTTACCTTTTTTTTTCTTTTCTCAATATCATTTTTGCTCTCTTTTCAATATCCTAATTCTCTTTTCTCTGGTTGTCACTTCTGGGGTTATCGGTGTCATGAGTACATTCGTGTTTTTTTCTCTTTGTGTCATGTCTTCTCAAGTTGTATTTTGTGCTGTTCAGTCAATACGGTAGTGAGCTAGCCACATAAGCAGACACCCTGAGAGGAGACTCCATCCAAGAATGAGACAATGACACTCAAGACCCAACTAAACAAATAAATCCTACATTTCCCAAGTAGGGGGTATCCCCAGAATACCCAGGCCAAAAGACTGGACCACTGGGTTCCACAAAACATCTATCCTAATAAAAGGGTAATATGCTAATTAGACTGGACATCTTCTGAACATCTTCTGGATATCTTTCCAGACAAAGCCACTGTAGCAGGGGCTGAGGCAGAGGCAGTTAGGGGCAATCAGGCTGGCAGGGAAGGGCAGTTAGGGGCAATCAGGCCAGCAGGGGAGGGCAGTTAGGGGTGATCAGAGCACCAGGGGAATAGTTAGGGCAGTGATGGTGAACCTATGACATGTGTGTCAGAGGTAACACGTGAACTCATTTTTTTGGTTGATTTTTCTTTGTTAAATGGCATTTAAATATATAAAATAAATATCAAAAATATAAGTCTTTGTTTTACTATGGTTGCAAATATCAAAAAATTTCTATATGTGACATGGCACCAGAGTTAAGTTAGGGTTTTTCAAAATGCTGACATGCCAAGCTCAAAAGGTTCACCATCACTGAGTTAGGGGGTGATCATTCTGGCAGGGGAGCAGTTAGGGGGCAATCAGGCTGGCAGGCAGAAGTAGTTAGGGGCAATCAGGCAGGCAGGCAAGTGAGCAGTTAGGAGCAAGTGGTCCTGCAGGGATTAGACCTAAACTGGCAGTTGGATATCCCCCAAGGGGTCCAAGATTGGAGAGGGTGCAGGCCAGGCAGAGTGACTCTCCAGTGTGCACTAATTTTATGCACCGGGCCTCTACTTTATTGTATAAGACAAATGAAAAAAATCTGGGTGACATAGCAGTTTGATCTATAGAAACAATCTCAGAGAGACAGCAAAGATGGGGAGACAAAGAAACAACCCCAGATGAAAGAAAAGAAGGAATCACCAGAAAAGTAAATAAAGGAAATGGAGGCAAACAATTTGTCAGAGAAAGAATTCAAAGCAATGGTTATAAGGACACTAAAAAGGATGGAAGACAAATTCAACAAAATGTGTAAAAATCAAGAGAAAATGAAGAAGGAATCAAGTGTAAATGAAGAATGACTTAGCCTCAATAAAGAACACAACTGAAAGTTTCAACAGTAGATTAGAAGATGCTGAGGAATGCTTCAGCAACCTAGAAGACAAGGTAGTAAAAACACCCAAGCAGAGCAGCAACTGGAAAAAAACAACAACAAAAGCAGGAGGAGAGCCTAAGGGAGCTTTGAGACAACATAAAATGAAACTATGTCCACATATTAGTGGTGCCAGAAGGAGAAGAAGCAGAAAAAGGAATAGAAAATTGTTTGAAGAAATCAGACAGAAAACTTCCCTGATCTAGGGAAGAAAAAAGTAACACAGGTCCCAGAAGCACACAGAGTACCAAAAAACATGAAACCCAAGAAAACGACACCAAGACGCATAATAATTAAATTGGCCAACATCAATGACAAAGTAAGAATCTTTTTTTTTGTCTCCCCACTCACAATACAGACCAGGCAAAGAGCCTGAGCTGAGGTGTATATGGGGTAAGTTTACTCTGCCTCCTATTGCTGTACAGTCAGTGTAAGAACACAGCCTGTGGTAAGCACCAGGAGGCCCAAAGTAAGAATCTTAAAGGCTGCCAGAGAGAGACACAAAGTTACTTACAAGGGAGCTCCATTTAGGCTATCAACTGATTTCTCAACAGAAACATCAGGCCAGAAGGGAATGGAATGAAATGTACAAAAAGATACAAAGCAAGAGACTGAATCCAAGGACACTATGCACAGCAAGGCTATCATTCAAAATGGAAGGTGAAATCAGGACTTTACAGACAAAAAAAGGATAAGAGAGTTTATTAACATAAAGCCAGCAATGCCAGAAATCTAAAGGGACTGATGTAAAAAGAAGAATTAGAAAGGGAAGAAGGAACACAGGCATAAAGAATAAAAATGGCAAAAAAAAACAAGTACTTATCTACACCAATAAAAGAGAAACATGCAAATTGGTGTCACTCCACTATGCCCACTAGCCAATTAGGATGAGTATGCAAATTAACCCAACAAAGATGGTGGTTAATTTGCATATGCAGGCACAGAGCAAAGACTGAAGATGACTGAAGACTGAAGATGACTAAAGACTGAAGAGGCTTGGCTTCTCCCCTGCAGCCAGAGCGGAGAAGCCAAGCCTTGCTGCCACGGCCCAAGTGAAGAAGCCAAGCCTCACTGCTGCAGCTGGACCAAAGGCCTGGGTCCCGGGTGCAGGAGGAAAACTGGTGCTGTCAGCCAGGAGAAGGAAGGCCTATTGGGCTTCTAGTTAATAATAATCTTAAATGTAAATGTAATAAATGCTCAAATGAAGAGACATAGGGTTGCTGAATGGATAAGAAACATGACCCACATATTTGCTATCTACAAGAGACCCACCTCAGAACAAGGGATTCACACAGATTGACAGTGAAGGGATGGGAAAAAAATTTTCAGGCACATGGAAATGAAAAAAAGCTGGGGTTGCAATACTTATATCTGACTAAATAGACCTCAGAGTAAAGCTCATAACAATAGATAAGGAGGGCCACTTCATAATACTAAAGAGAGCAATGTAACAAGAGGATAGAACTCTGCTAAGCATATATGTACCCAATGCAGGAGCACCCAAATACTTAAAAAAACTTCTGTCAGATATCAAGGAAGAGATCAACAGTAATACAATCATAGTAGGGGACCTTAATATACCATTGACACCAATGTATAAATCCTCTATACAAAAAATCATCAAAGAAACATCAATACTGAATAAGTCATTAGATCAGATAGAACTAATTGGCATCTTCAGAACATTTCACCCCAAAGTAGCAGATTATACATTCTTCTCAAATGCACATGGGACATTTTATTTTTTTTATTTTATTTTTTTTGTCACGACAATTGTTTAACCTCTTTATTCATCCAGGCACACTGAAGAAGAAAGCAGCCTGTGAGATGCTAGTAAGCTGACATCTATAAAAGCAACCATGTTATGTTAAAAGAACAAACTTAATTATGCTTTCATTTTATCTCTTTTCTGATGCTGTAAAGGTTACATGATTTGTTTTTTTTTCTTCCAAAAGCTTACCTGTGAAAGAACAAAAAAAAAAAATACATAGAAGTTTCCATTTGCAAGATTAAGAAAATAAATGAAAAGCACTTTTCTAAAAACTGTGGATTAGATATCAGGTTGAGGTGTTACGCCTTGCCAAATTTGCTTGGCCCCATCAGGCATCCATGGTCTTGGCCGCTTACAAATGCAGAGCCTCTCGGTGGCTATAGCTCCTAAAAACACTCTCCTGGCCACGGTGGCGCTAGGGAACAGCCCTCATAACTGTAGTTTTTGGGGGGCACCTGGGTTTGACCTCACCAAACAATCTCTCAGTCTTTCAAATGTTTCTAGTGTGATTATAAGTTGACTCTCCCCAAATAACTCACCCCAGCATTCTTCAACAATTCCTCATATTTTTGAGATATAAGCTTTCCCACTATTCATCTGTGTCTCTTCCAATGTTATGGCCATATTTCAACTCCTCTGGACTTATTTGTTAAATGTCAGATGACCAAAAAAATAAAAAGCGAGAGAGGGAGAGGAGGAGGAAAAATAAGTCCTTTATCTTAACCTATGACTTTGGTTTACTGACTCTCAGCTTTCCCTTGTGCATAATATGGACAAAAAAAGGTGGGGAGGGTTCAATGGAAAGTAACCTCACAGGGTAATCTGTTCATAAATTCCTAACTGGGCAGGTCGTGGTAGCTAGTCATGCCCCAGGCATGTAACTTCTTTAGCAAAAGGTTTATCTTGGCATTAAGTAAATCCTGTCCATTGTTTCTCCACATGGGACATTTTAAAAGATAGACCACATATTGGGGTAGAGGCAAAATCTTTTCAAAATCAATAAGACAGAAATCATATGAAATATCTTCTCAGATCACAATGGCATAAAATTATAAATCAACTTCAATAAAAGCAATTAAAAACATCAAACACTTGGAGGTAAAATTGCACACTACTGAACAATGGGTCACCAAAAAGATCAAACAAGAAATAAAAAGCATCATGACAGCAAACAACAATGAAAACTCAGCAATCCAAAATCTATGGGACATGGTGAAAGAAATCCTGAGCAGGAAGTGCATAGCTCTACAGGCCTACCTCAAAAAAGCAAGAAAAAAAAATGCTATTTAATTATCTAAACCAACAATTGAAATAATTAGAAAGAGATCAATAAGAAAAGCCTAGAGTAAGTAGAAGGAAGATACTAATAAAGATCCAAGAGGAAATAAATGACATAGGTACCAAAAAAAATAATAATAATACAAAAGATTAATGACACCAAGAGCTGGTTTTTTGAAAGGACAAACAAGCTTGTTGAACCTCTAGCCAGACTCACCAAGAAACAAAGAGAGAAAACTCAAATAAACAAAATGAGATATGAAAGAGATGAATAACAACTGACCCCACAGACAAACAAAGGATTATAAAAAATATTATGAGCAACTATATTCTAACAAACTGGACAACCTACATGAAATGGATATATAAAAATACAATCTTCCAAAACTCAACCAGGAAGAATAAAAAAAACCTGAATAGGACGATAAATACTAAAGAAATTGAAGCAGTAATTAAAAAAATCTTCTAGCAAACAAAAACCCTGGTCGGGAAGCCTTTACAGGGAGTTTTACCAAACATTCAAATAAGAACTAAAATCTATCCTCCTCAGACTATTCCAAAAAATTCAAGAGCAAAGAACACTTCCAAGCTCTTTCTATGAAGCCAGCATTATCCTAATCCCAAAACCAGATAAAGACACTACAAAGAAAGAGAATTACAAGCCAATATCCCTGATGAACATAGATGCTAAAATCCTCAACAAAATTCTAGAAAATCATATCCAGGATTACATTAGAAAGATTATACACCATAACCAAGTGGGTCTTATTAAAGGCATGCAAGGTTGGTACAATATCTAAAAATCCATAAATGTACACATCACATAAATTGAGAGACAAAAATCACATAGTCATATCAATTGATGCAGAAAAAGCATTTGACAAAATCCAACACCTTTTGTTCATAAAAATGCTCAGCAAAGTGGGAATAGAGGGATCATACCTCAATAAAATAAAAGCCCTATATAACAAACCTACAGCCAATATCATACTCAGTGGGCAAAAATGAAACTCATTTCCCCTAAGAATAGGAATAAGACAGGGATGCCCACTTTCACCACTCCTGTTCAATATAGTACTGGAAGTGTTAGCCATAATGATCAGAGAAGAAGAAATAAAACACATACAAATTGGAAAAGAAGAAGTAAAACTGTCCTTATTCACAGATGATATAATACTATATATAGAAAACCTCAAAAACTCCATCAAAAAACTACTCGAACTAATAAATGAGTTTGGCAATGTAGAAGGATACAAAATTAACACCGAGAAATCTATGGGCTTTTAATACACCAACTAGAGGCCTGCTGCATGAATTCATGCACAGGTGGGGTCCCTTGGAGTGGCCTGTGGAGATTGGGCTCCAGCCTTGCAGCCCTGCAGCCCTGCAGCCCTGCCTGGCACCCCGCCTTAGCCTGGTGCTGCCCCTTCACTTGCTAGATCATCCTGTCTGCATGGTGATTGGTCGGGCCAGGCCCCATGCCTAGCTCCTTCAGGAACTGGGAGCTGGGCGTCGACCCTGATCCCCGTTGCCGCCACCACTGGTCACCATCTGCGGGGTGATTGGTGGGGCCATTGGAACCCCGCTTGTACCCGCCTTGGCCTGGTGCCACCTGCTCACTTGCTCCACCATCCTGCCACAGTCCCACTCTCATCGGGGCCCATCTGGGCCGGTAGCGCCTTCACTGCTGCCTGATGACAGCACTGCATAACTGGTGCCTACCATGTTCCATGCTTCCCCCTGGTGGTCAGGGCACATCATAGTGACCAGTGGAACTCGCAGTTGAATGACCACCTGAGGGGACAATTTGCATATCAGGCTTTTATTATATAGCATAATGAAATCACAGAAAGAGAAACGAAAAAAAATCCCATTTACCATCGCACCAAAAATTAAGAAAGCTAGGAATAAAGTTAACTAAGGATGTAAAAGACCTGTACTAAGAAAACTACAAGATATTGAAAAATGAGAATGAGGAAGACATAAACAAATGGAACAACATACCATGTTCATGGATTGGTAGAATCAACATTATTAAAATGTCCATACACCCAAAGCAATCTACAGATTCAATGCAATCCTCATTAAAATACCGTATTTCAAAGATCTAGAACAAACTCTCCAAAAATTCATCTGGAATAAAGAAAGACCCCAAATAGCCACAGCAATCCTAAGAGAGAAGAACAAAGTTGGAGGGATCACAATACCAGATATCAAGCTATATTACCAAGCCATGGTTCTCAAACCTGCCTGGTACTGGCACAAGAACAGACATATTAACCAATGGAATGGAAAAGAGAGCCCAGAAATTGACCCAAGCCATTATGCTCAATTAATATTTGACAAAGGAGGCAAGAGCATACTTCTGGGGTCCAACCCCAGCACGTCCAGGGGTCCCCAAAGGTGTGGATGGAGTCAGCGAAGAAGGAATGACACAGAGACAGCGTTCAGTTGATCAGCAGCCTAGCCAGGATCTCTAGCCAAGTTCTGGTTAGGTTCTCCAGCCAGGTTCAGTCACCAGGTTCTAGTCAGGTTCTCTTGCCATGTTCTATCCAGGTTCTGTAGCCAGGTTCTGTCTCTAGGTTCTGTGTCCTGTTGTCTTGTTACATCTGTATTTATACCAGTTGATTTTAATTCTGTCAATCTCTATTGCAAAGCTTAGGGCGCTTCTTATCTCCATTCCAGGGAGTAAAGATTATGTAGTTTAAGAGTGATTGTTTGTAGTTAAAGTGATTAACTACCTGCCTAGCACTTAGTTAAGGGGTTTTATTCCCTCCCTAGCTTCAGGAGAAAATCCCTACCTGGGGAAACAACCTTTCTCAGAGAGGTGACCTTGGTTAAAACACATAGTGCCAAGAAGGTGAGCAAACATATTAAGAACAGTATGCCATATACGCCAGGTCCCTTGAAACATACGCTGTGCAGATGTTTCTTCCCTGCAGCGACTCTCTCAAGCAGCAAGGATGGACCGGCTCCCAGCAAGCATACAATGGAGTCAAGACAGTCTCTTCAATAAATGGTGCTGGGAAATTTGGTCAGATACATCCAAAAAAAATGAAAATAGATCACCAACTTACACCATAAACACACACACACACACACACACACACACACACACAAAACAAACAAACAAAAAAACGCAAAATGGTTAAAGGACTTAAATGTAAGATGGGAAACCATAAAAATTCTACAAGACTCCAAGGCAGCAAAATAGCAGACATATGTTGTTGCAATATCTTTACTGATACAGATCCTAGGGCAAAAGAGACTAAGAAGAAAATAAACAAATGGGACTACATCAAAATAAAAAGCTTCTGCACAGCAAAAGAAACCATCAACAGAACAAGAAAGCCCACTACATGGGAGAACATATTTGCCAATACTATTTCAGATAAGGGTTTAATCTCCAAAATTTACAGAGAACTCATACAAATTAACAAAAGGAAGATAAACTATCCAATAAAAAAAATGGGCAAAGGACCTAAATCAGCAGTTCTCAACCTGTGGGTCACAACCCCTTTGGGGGTCGAATGACCCTTTCACAGAGGTCGCCTAAATACATCCTGCATATCAGATATTTACATTATGATTCATAACAGTAACAAAATTACAGTTATGAAGTAACAATGAAAATAATTTTATGGTTGGGGGTCACCACAACATGAGGAACTGTATTAAAGGGTCGCGGCATAAGGAAGGTTGACTACCAATGAGTCCTAAATGGACACTTTTCAAAGAGGACATAAAGAAGGCCGAGAGACGTATAAAAACATGCTCAAAGTCACTAATCATCTGAGAGATGCAAATCAAAACAACAATGAGATACCTTCTCATACCTGTCAGGCTATCATCAACAAATCAACAAAAACAAGTGCTGGCGAGGATTTGGAAAAAAAGGAACCCTCGTGCACTGCTGGTGGGAATGCAGACTGGTGTAGCCACTGTGGAAGAGAGAATGGAGTTTCCTCAAAAAGTTAAAAATGAAACTCCCATTTGACATAGAAATCCCACTTCTAGGACCAAATCCCAAGAAACCAGAAACTTTAATCAGGAAGGATATATGCACCCTATGTTCATAGCAGCACAATTTACAATAGCTAATATTTGGAAACAGTCTAAGTGCCCATCAGCAGATGAGTGGGTTAGAAAACTGTGATACATCTATGCAATAGAATACTGTGCTGCTATAAAAAAGAAGGAAATCTTACCATTTGCAACAGCATGGATGTAACTGGAGAGCATTATGCTAAGCAAAATAAGCCATAGGAAGAAAGATAAATATCATATGATCTCAATCATATGTGGGATATAATGATCAACATAAACTGATGAACAAGAATAGATCCAGAGACAAATGGCAGGAGGGGGGAAGTTTAGAGAGCAACCAAAGGACTTGTATGTATGCATATTAGCATAACCAATGGACACAGACACTGGGGCCATGGGGTCTTGCCCAGGGTGGGAATGGCTCGGGGGGAGAGTGGGTGTTAATCGGGGAAAAAGTAGACATATGTAAAACTTTGGACAATAAATAAGAAATCAAAAAGTTGCTAATCATCTGAAAGATGCAAATTAAGATGACAATGAGGTATCATCTCACACCTGTCAGAATGACTATCATCAACAAATCCTCAAACAAATGCTGGCAAGGATGTGGAGAAAAAGGAACCCTCGTGCACTGCTGGTGGGAATGCAGACTGGTGCAGCCACTGTGGAGAACAGTATGGAATTTCCTCAAAAAATAAAAAATGGAACTCCCATTTGACCCAGTGATCCCACTTCTAGGAATATATCCCAAGAAACCAGAAACACCAATCAGAAAGGATATATGCACCCCTATGTTTATAACAGCACAATTTACAATAACTAAGATTTGGAAACAGCCTAAGTGCCCATCAGCAGATGAGCGGATTAAAAAACTGTGCTACATCTACACAATGGAATACTATGCTGCAGTAAAAAAGAAGGAACGCTTAGCATTCGCAACAGCATGGACCTGGAGAGCATTATGCTAAGCAAAATAAGCCAGTTGGAGAAAGATAAATGTCACATGATCTCATTCATTTGTGGGATATAATGAACAACATAATCTGATAAACAAAAATAGAGCCAGATACATAGAAGCATGGAACAGACCATCCAACCTCAGAGGGAAGGCAGCAGAGTGTGGGTCTGTAAGAGATCAACCAAAGGAGTTGGATGCATGCATATGAGCATAACCAATGGACATAGACTGTAGGGGATGAGAGCATTAGCTGGGGGGTAGGAGTGGCCGAGGAGAAGTCAATGGGGAGAAAAGCAGACTTATGTGGTACTTTAAACAATAAATAATTTAAATTAACTAAATAAATAAAATAGGAAAAACAAACAAACAAAATGCTCTATTGTTTATGGTTTATACCCAGAAGTCACTTTGGGAGGTACTTACTAATTTTCAAATTTCTTTATTTTAAAATTTCATTATTAATTTTTTTCTTTTATTTATGGTCAGTGACAGTATTCAGTTTTTCTTTCTTACCTAAAATACTCAAAGTATAACTGATATCTAGTTTGAAATAAAAGTTCTCCTATGAGCAATAAAATGCTATGAATGGAACAAATAAATAAAAATATTAAAAGGTAGCTGGTACTAATAAACAAACAAACAAACATCATAAAGATTGCACAGTGTGTAATTAAGCAGTTAAAAATTTAGCTAATTACATGACAAATTTGATTTTATTTTTCAACCATGCAAAAAGCCATCAAATAGTGAGAGAAACTGGAACTTTTATCTGTTGCTAAAGTTATCAATGCCATTGCGGCTCTCTGCCAACATTGTAGGCTCAGCTTAGCCTGCCTCTCTTGTCTCCTTGTTGCCAACTTCCTAAATCCCTTTTCAATGCTTATAGGAAATACACGCTGGACTTAGGTCAATATTAAGTGGAGGAAGGGAAGTAGAGGGTTTTTTAGATACTGAATAAAGTACCTCAGAAGACCCCTTGCCTTTCTGATCTGAAAGTCTCTATGTTAATAGTCAAAACCTTTTCCAATGACATTAAATTCTGTCCTCACCCTCTTCCCAAATAAAACCTGTTCCCCAAAGCTCAAAGGAAATTTCATGAAAAGGGCATTTTCTAATAAATGGCAACTCATCCAAGTTCATCCCTCAAGGAACTCACCATCAAAATATACTACTATGGTTACCAATGATAGAGACACATGGATAGCATCATGCTAAAAACAGAAAATAGAAACAGCTGGCAATTATTAAGCTCTTACTGTACATTAGACACCATATTAAGTGATTAATATGCACTTTTTTCAATTCTTATAACAACCTTATGAGGTAAATACTATTAAAGTTCTTACTTTATAGATTAGGAAAATAAGGCACAGAGATGTGAAGTAATTTACTCAGGGTCACATAGCTTGTAAATGACAAAACTAGGATTTGATCAGAGGAACTCTACTTCTAGATCCCATACTCTTGACTCCCCCCATTCTTACAATGATATTGTGCCTTGCCATCCACATTCAGAAGCATCAAGCCAGTATATCACATATACTAATAAGTGAATTTATAGCACCTTTTCCACCTAAATTGGGAAACACTAATTTAATGCTTCACTCCTCCCTTGTCTTTTTTCTTCTCCCAGAGATTACTTTTCCCTTTTCAATTTCCTCCCATCTTCTCGACTCCCTGTTTTCTGACAAGAACTTTTTTCTGCTTTCTGCCACTGAACTTAAACCATTGCATTGAACCTTCTTAATGTCTTAATGCCCTGGTGGTATGTATCAATGTGTTTTATAAAACTTGATCAATGCTTCTTGTGTATCTTATGTGCTTTCTAAAATTAATTTTAATCATTACCTTTTGTATTTCTTCTTGCTATCTGGCATCATATAACTTTTTTCTAAAATGAACCCATAAACATATGATCTATAACATTTTCCAGTTTCAGCCATGCAAATCCAATGACAGGCTTTCACAGGGCTATGAAATACGCATTTATGCACTCAAGCACTAGTTTTAGGATCTAAATGTAAACATTAGCACTCCATATTCTGCACCTCACCTCAGTTGGTATAGAGTACTTAATCAATAAGAGTCATATCATGCCTGATTCTTCCACTAGTATTTAGTGAATACACTATTAAAAAGCTATGGAGGGAGTTTCGTGGCTGAATTACTTAAGGAGTTTCTAGTCAAAGGTTGAATCCAGAGGGAGAACCAAGATGGCGGCATAGGTAAACACCTATACTTGTTGTCTCCCACAACCACATCAAAATTATAACAAAAAGGCAGAACAACTACCACCCAGAACTATGGGAAAGCTGTCTGAGTGGAAGTTCCACAACTAGAGAGGTGAATAAAGCGCATTGAGACTGGTAAGAGGTGCGGAGGTGCAGAAAGTGCTGGCAACTGTATGTGCTGCTCTTTTAATCAGGGGGGAGAATACAAGCTTCCGCTTGCTCTGAACTCAAATTCTGGGTGAGACTCTGGGGGACCCAGACACATACAGGGAGAAACTAGGCTGTCTGGCATCGGGACCGGAATGCGACGGTGGCTTTCTCTCAGAGGTGCTCTCAGTGATCATTGCTCCTGCATGGGGGCACTGGACGTGGAGACCCAGGGACCTCTCAGGTAGAGGGCTGACTGGTAGCCATTGCTGTTTGTTCTGCCCTGGTAATTCCCAGAGACCCCGCCCAACCCAATTTATAACACCACCCAAGCTGTGTGCATAGGCTTTTGCATATGAATGGCCTGTCCTTTTTCCACCTAAAATCTATCAAACTGCAGCTGGGTCAAAGAGCCCCAAAACTTCCAAAAGAAGGCCCAAGGCCCGGCAGCAGCAGCCTGCCTTGTTTTACAGCTGGTCCTCATCTGGGCACTTCCAAACCCAATACAAAGAGGAGGAATCTGCAGATGTCTCTTTAGCTCCTGCTGGGAAGCCCCAGACAGTGGCTGACCTTGCACCTCCTTGGAGATCCAAGAGCCAGTGTACCCAGTGGTCAGAGTGAGACCATACCGGATTAAAACTCTTCACATCCATAAGAAACACACTTAAAGGGCAGACTCAGTGAGCACCAAAGCCCCACTGAAGCAAGTCCTACCCCATAAAGGTGTCTCCTGTGCAACAGATCTTAAAGTGTAGACACAGCCGGTCATCACAGCCAATTGGCCTGGAGGTCAATTCCTCCCAGTGATACCAACAGCAATCAAGGCTTAACTACAAGACTGTGCAAACAGCCCACAAAGGGGTGCACCAAGAGCGTCCACCTCAGGTGACTGGGGAGGCTGAGACACTGGGCCCTATAGGACACCTACTACACAAGTCCACTCTATCAACTCAAGGAAACTTAGCAGCTACCCTGTACATAGAAACAAACACAGGGAAGCAGCCAAAATGTGGAGACAAAGAAACAAATCACAAATGAAAGAAATGGAGGAAAGCAAACTACTGGATATAGAGTTCAAAACCACAGTTATAAGGTTACTCAAGAATCTTCCAGAAATCTTTGAGAAATTTAGTGAGACCATCAAGGATATGAAAAAGGACCAATCAGAAATTAAGTATACACTGACTGAAATAAAGAATAATATACAGAGATTCAACAGCAAACTAGAGGATCCCAAGAATCAAGTCAAAGATTTGAAATACGAAGAAGCAAAAAAACCCAACTGGAAAATAAAAAAATAAAAAAGAATTCAAAAATATGAAGGTAGTGTAAGGAGCCTCTGGGACAACTTCAAGTGTATCAACATCTGAATTATGGGGGTGCCAGAGAAGAGAGAAAGCAAGATATTGAAAACCTATTTGAAGAAATAATGACAGAAAACTTCCCCCATCTGGTGAAAGAAATAGACTTACAAGTCCAAGAAGCGCAGAGAACCCCAAACAAGAGTAATCCAAGAGGACCACACCAAGACACATCATAATTAAAATGCCAAGGGCAAAAGACAAAGAGAGAATATTAAAAGCAGCAAGAGAAAAACAGTTAGTTACCTACAAGGGAGTACCCATATGACTGTCAGCTGATTTCTCAACAGAAACTATACAGGCCAGAAGGGAATGGCAAGAAATATACAAAGTGATGAATAGCATGAACCTACAACCAAGATTACTCTACCCAGCAAAGATATCATTTAGAATTGAAGGTCAGATAAAGAGCTTCACAGACAAGAAAAAGCTAAGAGTTCATCACCACCAAACCAGTATTATATGAAATGCTGAATGGTATTCTCTAAGAAGAGGAGGAAGAAGAAAAAGGTAAAGATAAAAACTTATGAACGACAAAGTGACCACAAATACATATCTATCAACAAGTGAACCTAAAAATCAAATGAATAAAAAACCTGCTGAACAGAACAGACTGGTGATTGTAATAGAATCAGGGGCATGAAAAGGGAGCAGACTGACAATTCTTGGGAGGAAGGGGTTGTGCGGGGTGCGGGAAAATATTGGACAAAGAGCTTACATCTATGGACAACATCAGTGCGGGGGGTGGGGGCAGGCCTGGAGTGGGGTCCTGGAGTGGGGTGGAACTGGGTGGAGGGGAACTATGGGGGGGGAGAGGAACATCTGTAATAATCTGAACAATAAAGTTAAAAAAAAAGTTGAATACATGTTTGTACAGCTGAATAACCCCCATCTGGGCAGGCATCTAGAGGTGATGATGAAAAGTCCTGCTGTATGAAATATATATTTGTAAGCTCCATTTATGAAGCTGTTCCTAAAACACATGTTTAGGTAACTTCCTAGAACATATAAAAGCTATGTTTGCAGTATATCATCATGGTTAAGGGCACAAACTATGGCAAAAAGTTTGAATGTTAATCCCAGCTCCACCATTTACTTATTATGACCTTGAATAAGTCACATTACCTCCCTAGACCTCAATTTTTTATCTATACAAGAAGATGGTAATATTACTACCCCATAAATTCACTGTAGCCTTTAAATTAGATGCTATATGAAAAGTATTTGTTCGATAGAAAAGAGGCAATAAATGGTAATTATCAGCCATCATACCAATTGTCCATTCTACAAAAGTATTCCACTTTGAAGATTTATGAAAAGGGACATAGGACAGAGAGCAAGTTTTATGCCACGAGTAGCTCCAAAGACAATCTTAGGATTCTTCTAAGGTAAAGAAGAAACTGAGATCACTGTTTGCTATTCGGTCCAGTCCCATTCTGGTTGATGTTAGAATAGATAGGCACACATTTTTGGCATTTGGGATAAAAAGCAGGAGGACGAAATTACAAGAGAGTGAGCATGCACAACATATTCTCTTAAATTTCCTTGTAATGAAAGTGGATGACTAAAATCTTTCATTGGGAAATCAAGTAGCTCTCATATTAACAAATGCAAAACAATAATAACTTTGGCATGATTATAGAATGAGAATGTGAGTGGCAAAATGCAAATGCCAAGGGGAAGATCAGCAGTCTTATTTTTCATTATTAATGTTTTTCTGTTGTATGCTGAATTCTAGAGTTTTTTTAAATTTAAATTCAATGTTTGTATGTAATTTTGCCTGTGCTTGGCATTCTTCACTAAAATGGTTCAGCAGAACAAAAACAAAATCTAGTAATTATGGCTGTAGCTACAATGTTTGTTAAGACTCAAAAGCAGACAATGGTTGTTTAATCACTGAAATTCAAAGAACAAAAAACATCTCTCCATTACCCTTTTATTGAACCTGGCCTAGTGAAAGAGAATTACAGCTGAATGAACCAATGCAGATGTGTGTCTCTTTTTAAAAATATTTTTAAAGGTGCAAAGCAGATTGTCCAAAGCAAGTTTGATACTGATGAGTTTTCTTCATTGGTAAATACTGCCTACCAGCTTCCAGTTGCTGACACACAAGACAGGTGAAAATACGATTGTAAGAGGTGTGGTGACAACTCCCTCACCATACTTTATTAATTCTAAAATACACTTCTGCAGTGTTAAGTACTTTTTTGTACCTCTTACAAAAAGATTTCAGGATATTTTGAACAGGTGCACCTAAGAAGTGATAAACATAGCTGCATTTTACTATAATATAATGTAATGGCAACCTTGTGCCACCATATGTAGCGGTCACTCAATCATTCATTCACTCTTGGTGAATACTTACGAGGGCCTAATATATGGTGAGGAACCTGAAGTGAACCTCAGTGATATGATCCATGACTCCACAGAGCTTGCATTCTAGTAAAACAAACAGTAGAGAAGTAAACAAATAAATATAGTAATTTCAAGTTGTGAATAATGCTATGAAGAAAATATAGCAGGGACTCATTTTACAAGTTCCTAACAGAGATTAAATGTTCCTAGAAAACACTGAGTCCACTGGGGAAATTTCCTGGTTTGACCACTTCAAGGATGAATTGACCACCCTGAAGCATAAAGATTAATGGCACTGGTATATTCAACCCTGTTACTGTACCTGCTTATGGAATTTAATTTACTTAAGAAAAAGCTAAAAAAAAAAAATGAAAAAAAAATGTTGACATGCCAGGTAACATAAATGCACTCATTTATTTCATATGACACATGGAAAAGAATTGGCTTTGAGCTTTTTTCAGGATTCTGGCTGTTTAATTTCACAAAGCATTATTTTATTCTCACATCATAGGAAAGTAAAAGATACCACTCTCCCATCCCTCTATCATTAATCATGTTTGATCATGTCTTCTCCATTCTCTCTACATTTTTCAAAGTGGAAAAAATCTAGAATATTTAAATCTTGACTCTTCCAGATATTTTTCATTTTACTAATCATTTCTGTTGATGGGTTTTGTTTTTATTTCATTTAAATATTTATTTTTTTATTTTATTTTTTATTGTCTAAAGTTTTACATAAGTTTCCTTTTTCCCCAGTTGACCCCCTCCTCCAACCATTCCCACCCTGGACAAGCCCCCACCGCCCCAGTGTCTGTGCACATGGTTATGATAATATGCATGCATACAAGTCCTTTGGTTGCTCTCTAATCCCCTCCCCCCCACCATTTGTTTCTAGATCTATTCTTATTCATAAAATTATGTTGATCATTATATCCCAGGTATGAATGAGATCATGTGATATTTATCTTTCTCCGACTGGCTTATTTTGCTTGATGTTGCTAATGATAAAAGTTCCTTCTTTTTTATAGTGGCATAGTATTCCATTGTGTAGATATACCAAAGTTTTTTACTAGTAATCAATTCATCTGCTGATGGGCACTTAGGCTATTTCAAAATCTTAGCTACTGTAAAATGTGCTGCTATGAATATATGGGTGCATAGGTCCTTTCTGATTGATGTTTCTGGTTTATGGGGATAGAGTCCTAGAAGTGGGATTTCTGGGTCAAATGGGAGTTCCATTTCTAACTTTTTGAGGAAACTCCATACTGTCTTCCACAGTGGCTGCACCAGTCAGCATTCCCACCAGCAGTGCATGAGGGTACCTTTTTCTCCGCATCCTCCTAGCACTAGTCATTTGTTGATTTGTTTATGATAGCCATTCTGACAGGTCTGAGATGGTATCTCATTGTTGTTTTGATTAGAATCTCTTGGCTGATTAGTGACTTTGAGCATGTTTTTATATGTCTCTCGGCCTTCTGTATGTCCTCTTTACAAAAGTGTCTATTAAGGTCTTTTGCCCATTTTTTATTGGATTATCTTCCTTTTGTCAAGTTGTATGAGTTCCCTATAAATGTTGGATATTAAACCCTTATCAGAGATAACATTGGCAAATTTGTTCTCCCATGCAGTGGGCTTTCTTGTTGTTTTGTTGATGGTTTCTTTTGCTGTGCAGAAACTTTGAATTTTGATGTAGTCCCATTTGTTTATTTTCTCCTTAGTATCCATTGCCCTAGGATCTGTGTCAGTAAAGATATTGCTACAACACATGTCTTCTATATTCCTACCTATGGAGTCTTCTAGGATTTTTATGGTTTCCCATCTTACATTTAAGTCTTTTACCCATTTTGCGTTTGTTTTTGTGTATGGTGTAAGTTGGTGATTTAGTTTCATTTTTTTGCATGTATCTGACCAAATTTCCCAGCACCATTTATTACAGAGATGTCTTGACTCCATTTTATGCTCTTGCCTCCTTTGTCAAATATTAATTGAGCATAATGGCTTGGGTTGATTTCTGGGCTCTCTGTTCTGTTCCATTGGTCAATATGTCTGTTCCTGTGCTAGTACCAGGCAGTATTGAGAATAGTGGCTTTGTAATATAGCTTGATATCTGATATTATGATCCGTCCAACTTTGTTCTTTCTCAGAATTGCTGTGGCTATTTGGGGTCTTTTTAAATTCCAGATGAATATTTGGAGAGTTTGTTCTAGATCTTTGAAATATGCCATTGGTATTTTAATGGAGATTGCATTGAATTTGTAGATTTTATTGGTTGTATGGACATTTTAATGAGGTTGATTCTACCAATCCATGAAAATATTATGTTCTTCCATTTGTTTATGTCTTCCTCTATCTCATTTTTCAATGTCCTGTAGTTTTCCTAGTACAGGACTTTTACGTCCTTATTTAAGTTTATTCCTAGGTATCTTAATTTTTTGGTGCAATGGTAAATGCGACTATTTTTTTTTCATTTCTCTTTCTGTGAGTTCATTATTGGTGTATAAAAAGAGCATAGATTTCTGGGTGTTAATTTTGTATCCTGCTACATTGCCAAATTCATTTATTAGGTTTAGTAGTTTTTTCATGGAGTCTTTGGGATTTTCTATGTATAGTATCATGCCATCTGCGAATAAGGACAGATTTACTTCTTATTTTCCAATTTGGATGCCTTTTATTTCTGCTTCTTGACTGATCACTATGGCTAGTACTTCCAGTACTATATCAAACAGGAGTGGTGAAAGTGTCCATCCCTGTCTCTTTCCTGTTCTTAGGGGAAATGAGTTTAGTTTTTGCCCTTTGAGTATGATGTTGGGTGTAGGTTTGTCATATAAAGCTTTTATGTTGCGGTAAGATTCTTCTATTCCCATTTTGCTAAGAGTTTTTATCAAGAAAGGGTGTTGAAAAAAAAAAGGGTGTTGGATTTTGTCAAATGCTTTTTCTGCATCGATTGATATGATTATGTAATTTTTGTCTCAATTTGTTTATGTGATGTATCATGTTCATTGACTTGTGGATATTGTACCATCCTTTCATCCCTGGAATAAATCCCACTTGGTCATGGTGTATGATCTTTATAATGTAATGCTGGATCTGATTTGTTTGAATTTTATTGAGGATTTTAGCATCTATGTTCACCAAAGATATTGGCCTGCACTTCTCTTTTTTTGTGATGTCTTTATATGGTATTGGGATTAGGGTACTGCTGGCTTCATAGAAGGAGCTTGCAAGTGTGCTTTCCTCTTGAATTTTTTGGAAGAGTCTGAGGAGGATATGTTTTAGTTCTTCTTTGAATGCTTGGTAGAACTCCCCTATAAAACCATCCGGACCAGGGCTTTTGTTTGCTGGAAGATTTTTGATTGCTGCTTCAATTTCTTAAGTAGTTATTGATGTATTCAGGTTTTTTTTATTCATCCTGATTGAGTTTTGGGAGCTTTTATTTTTCTAAGAATATGTCCATTTCATCTAGGTTGTTCATTTTGAAGGGTTAGAGTTCTTCATAGTATTTTTTCATAACCGTTTATATTTCTGTGGGATCAGTTGTTACTTCACCACTTTCATTTCTGATTTCATTTATTTGGGTCATCTCTCTGCTTCTTGGTGAACCTGGCTAGGGGCTCATCAATATTGTTTATCCTTTAAAAGAACCAGCTCTTGGTTTTGTAGATCTTTTGTGGTTTTTCGTTTTTGTTTTTGTGTTTTTTTTTGTCTCTATGTCATTTCTTTCCACTCTGATGTTTATTATTTCCTTCCTTCTGCTTGTGCTGGGCTTTTCTTATTGCTCTCTCTCTCTAACTCTTTGAGTTGTAGGTTTATATAATTTATTAGCATTTTTTTTGTGTGTTTTGAGGTAGGCCTGTAGTGCTATCAACTTCCCTCTCAGGACTGCTTTCACTGTGTCCCAAATATTTTAGATTGTAGTGTTTTCGTTGTAATTTGTTGCCATGATGCTTTTTTACTTTTTCTTTGATCTCCTTGGTAACCCAATCATTGTTAAATAGCATGCTATTTATCCTCTAGGTATTTTATTTTTTTATTGTTTTTATTGTAGTTGATTTCTAATTTTATGCCATTGCCAGCTGAGAAGATTCTTGATATGATTTCTATCTTCTTAAATTTGAAGAGACTTTGCCAGTGGCCCAATATGTGGTCTATCTTTGAAAATGACCCATGTGCACTTGAGAAGAATGTATATTCTGTGGCTTTGGGGTGAAATGTTCTGAAGATGTCAATTAATTCCATCTAATCTAGTGAGTCATTTAGAATTGATGTTATTTTTCTAATTTTTTAGAGGATTTGTCCAGTATTATTAGTGGGGTATTAAAGTCCTCTACTATGACTGTACTGCTGTCAATCTCTCCCTTGATATCCTCCAGAGGTTTTTTTTTTATGTATTTGGGTGCTTCAGTATTGGTTGCATATATGTTTACCAGAGTTATATCTTCTTATTGAATGTCTCCCTTTAGTATTATGATGTGACCTTCCTTGTCTCTTGTTAGGGCCTTCACTTTGAGGTCTAATTTGCCAGATACAAGTGTTACTACCCCAGCTTTTTTTTCATTTCCATTCGCCTGAAAAACCTTTATCCACCCCTTCACTTTCAGTCTGAGTCTTTTGTTCTGAGGCGGGTCTCTGGTGGACAGCAGATATATGGGTCATGTTTTCTGATCCACTCAGCTACCCTATGTCCTTTGATTGGGGCATTTAATCCATATACATCTAAATTTATTATTGATAGGTACTTGTTTGTCACCATTTTTTATTCTTTATGATGATGTTCCTTCTTCCCTTCCTCTTTCTTCTTTTTACAGCAGACACTTTAGCTTTTCTTTCATTACTGATTTGGTTGTAATAAACTCCCTTAGTCCTTTTTTTGTCTGTGACGCTCCTGATTTCATCCTCAACTTTGATTGATATCCTTGCTGGGTACAGTATTCTTGGATTTAGACCCTTCCTTTGCATGAATTTGTATATTCCATTCCATTCCCTTCTGTCATAATGTGTTTCTGTTGATAAATCAGTTGATAGTCTAATAGAAGATCCTTTGTTGGTAACTTTCTGTCTCTCTCTGGCTGCCTTTAAGATTCTAACTTTGTTGTTGGTGTTTGTCAATTTTATTATAATATGTGTTGGTGTTGGTCTCTTGGAGTTCATCTTATTTGGGACTCTGTGAGCTTTTTGTACTTGTATGTGTTTTTTCTTCCCTATATCAGGGAAGTTTTCTGTCATTATTTCTTCAAACAAGTTTTCTATTCCTTGCTCAGTTTCCTCTCCTTCTGGCACCCCCATTATGCCGATGTTGTTTTGTTTCATATTGTCCCAAAATTCCCTTAGACTCTCCCCCTGTTTTTTCATTTTTTTTTTCTAGTTCTTTCTCTGCTTGGATATTTTTTCCTAACTTGTCTTCTAACTCACTAGTGTGGTCCTCCGCTTCTTCTAGTCTACTGTTGATGCTTTCTATTCTGTTCTTTATTGCAGCGATATCATTTTTCATTTCTTATTGGTTCTTCATTTCTTCTTGGTTCTTATACATACTGTTGAATTTGTCTTCCATCCTTTTGACATTCTTATGACCATTGTTCTGAATTCTTTCTCTTGCATATTGTTTGCCTCCATTTCATTTACTTCTTTTTCTGATGATTCCTCTTTTTCTTTCATATGCAGGCTATTACTTTGTCTCCCCATGATTGATCCTCTTAGGGTGTCTGGTTATATACCTCACCCTCTCCTGTATTGACTTAAAGGCACAAAATACAACACAACAAGACACAATGCACAGGGCACCAAACAAAGATGTATTCATGATACTAATGACCCCAAATAAAGGTGACCACCAGAGAAAAGAGAATTAGGGGAGAGAAAAGAGTTAAAAAATGATACTGAGAAAAGGAAAAAATGTAAGAGAGAAAAGAAAGAGAATAAAAATAAGAGGGGGAATATATATAGATGTTGGTAGAAAACTAAAACAACAACAACAACTAATCCAAAAAAATTCAAACAACAAACACCCAAACAATGAACACTGAGAAGGATCTGAGGAGGTAGAGCTTTTTACAGAAGGTAAGGTAAAGGAATTGAATGAGTGGGGAAATAGCACAATTCAGTATAGAGGAAATAGAAAGAGAATGAGTATATAACAAAAAATAAATAAAAATAAGAAATAAATATGTATATATAAAAGAAAAAATAATATATATATATATATATATATACATATATATATATATATATATAAATTTTCCCCTTTCCTTAATCTATCTATGTATTCATCTATTATTGGAAAAGAAGAATAGATAGTAGATAGGCCTGAGTTGGTGATTCGAATTAATTAAGCTATTAGTAGAAGAAGAGAACATGTGAGGAGAAGAAAAACAGAAGCAAAAAGAAAAAACAACACACTAACAAACAATCAAACAATACCAACAAGACAGAAAGAAAGAAAAAGGAAAAAAATGAAGAAAAAAATTTTGGATAGTGAAGAAAGAGAAGAGCGAAGTGTGCATGGACCTGGAGCAGGGGAGAGGAAATTAGATATAAGAGTAAAATCAATTTTTAACAGGGAGTAAAAAGAAAGGATAGAGAAAAACTAAAGCAGGAACAGGGTAAGATAAACAGGACAAAAAAGGGGAAAAGTGAGGAAGAGTGTGTTGGCATAAAGGAAAAATTAAGATAGAGTAAAATAATGCTAAAATAAGCATAAAAATAGAATTTAGAACACTAATCCCAGAATAAAATAAACTAGAATAAAATAAAGAAAAAATAAAACTTTTTAAAAAGGTAAAATAATAGTAGTAATAGTAATAATTAAAAATATAATCATCAAAAAAGTAAAATCAAGTGAGAAAAAAATTTAGTTTCTTAAGTAAAAGATAAAAAATAAAACGGTGACGTAGTGAAGGTGGTTTATTTTCTCTATTGTTCTGTTTGGCATGTCTGTTTCCTGTCAGGTAGTCAGCACAGTGTTGAAGTTCCCTGCAATCCACTGCTCCTCTGTGTCATAAGCCACAACCTTGTTTTCAAGCAGGTGTGATCTCTCTGCTCACTTTGTTTCTCCCTGCCTTCCATTATATTTACACAAGAGTCAATTTCTGACACAACCCCTGGTGGCAGTGTTTCTGTATTAATATTCATGATTAAATGGCCCCTCTATGCAGTGTTTAGACTCTTCTTTCCCTGCCGCACTTAATACTCGGTTGGAGGGACAGACTGACCCAGAGCTGGTTTCCCATTCGTCTCTCCTTATTCTGATCCTATTTCCACAAAAACAACTTTCCCCTCCAGTCTCAGTGAGTGATTTTAATTGAAAGATTCTATGTACTGGACTTAGCCAGCAAAAGCAAGGAGGTAAAAAAGGGAAAGAAAAGAAAGACAAAGGGAACCATGCTGACTCCCGTATTTTTCCCCTGGCACTGTGCAGCCAGTATAGAACTTCAGGCTGAGTTTCTGGGCACAGATTCTCATGGCTGTGGGCTTATATCTAGAGTCCCCCTCTGCCAGCAGCCCTGTGAACCCTCTTCCACTTTCAAGGGCTACACTAATCCCAAGGGCCAAGGGTTTGGTCAAGCACAGTCTCCCTCTGAGACTCTAGATCAGCCTTTGGCAAACTACGGCCCGCGGGCCGGATCTGGCCCGTTTGAAATGAATAAAACTAAAAACAAAAAAGACCGTACCCTTTTATGTAATGATGTTTACTTTCAATTTATACTAGTTCACACAAACACTCCATCCATGCTTTTGTTCCGGCCCTCCGGTCCAGTTTAAGAACCCTGGTTCTTGTTATGGGGTGAGGCCACAACATTGTCTCCCTCTGGACAAACATTTTAGGTATCCCACAGTCGGGTAGGCTGGAGTTTCAGTGTTCCTGGGTTCGCAGCTGAGGCAGCCAGTCCCTGGGTGTTGTGGTTGTAGGGTCCCGGTAGTTATCTGAGGTCTCCCCTGTAGAAGGTAAGGGGGCTTCTGATCACAGCCACTCTCCACTTCAAAATGGTGTGGTTTCTGTGGTAGAGCTGGCCATTCTGAGAGAGATTTCAGCAGTAGTAGAGCTTGCCTGGCCAGGGGAGCCTGGTCTGCCAGTCCTCAACAGTCTTATGGAATATAGTTGTCCCTCACTCACAAATACAGACACTCCCCGCATGTCCACGCACTATCCTTTCGCTCTCTCACTCACACACTATCTTGCAGCCTGCTCTCCCATTGGCAGCCATCTTGGATCTCCCCTAAATATTTATTGTTAAATGTATTACATATGTCCCTCTTTTTTCCCATTGACCCCTTCTAGCCCACCCAAACCCCCATCCCAGGCCTTCACCACACTATTGTCTGTGTCCATGGATTTGGCTTTGTTTTAATATATTTTCTTTTTTGAAGGGATCGTGAACATGAAATAAAGAATTCTAACCTATTATATTACTTTCTTCAGCAGAGGAGTCTTTATTGCACTACTAACAATATCCCATGAAAACATTAGAGTGTAATCATTCATGTTATTAATCAGTCCCAGATCTGGCCAGAATGAACAAAGGAACAGAGGAAGTCTTGGGTAGGTAATGCATATGTTTGGCTACTATAAGAAGTGAAGTCCTTGTTGCACCTGTTTATATTGCTAAGAACACCCTTGCTTTCAAAAGAATAGTAGTGGTTTGTTTGATTCTTGGAGCATCAAAACAATCAAATTCTGACACATCCATGATGTTATATAAAACCAAGGTAATTCATCAACTTGGGGCATATTTCCTGGCACTCACATAGGGTCACTGCCCCTGATCAAGCCCTGCTATGTTCTCCTCTGAACTCTGTCAAAAAATAGTGACCATATTGTTTATTACCATTATTCCAGTAAGGTTCAACTTTCCTTCAGTCTCCCCCTCCCAACCCTATCCTGCCAGAAGCCAAATTCCACCATGACAGCAGGGCTGAATCTGGGAATGGCTGATGGCATTTCCCCAAATCTGAATAGGATACATTAAATTGATTGCTTGCTGCCAAACAGCTCAGGGCATCTTAATCTTCATGTTATTGCCTCCTACTGGCCAAACACCTGAACAGCTGTAGGCTAATTCCCCCAAATCTGACAATGCCTTTGTATGCTAAACCCTGACCCTTTGAAGTGTATATCTCTGCCTTGCCTCAGGACAAATTGTGTTAATAAAAAACATGGGGTTCTGAGACGAAGAGATCTTAGTTTCCTTTTAAACTAGGCTCCTCTGACCCCCAAATGCCTTTCAAAATTATATTTCGTCTCTGGACTCCTATTTAATCTGCCCAAAGCATTCTCCAGATTGCTGAACCCTTCTTGATGCTGGAACAAGAATCTCTACACTATCCCAAAATATTTTGTTGCTTCTATCCTTTATATCATATCAATCAATAACTTCTATTGGGAGGGCCAAGGAAACTGTGGTATGAGAAATAGCAAAAGGGTAAAAGATTCTTAGGGTACAGAAAAGAGCATACAATCAGGGGGAAACCAAGAAATGTGGTTGTCAGTACACATTCTTCCTTATCCCTTTTGAAAATGAATTGAAAAGTATAGCCAAAATAATACCTAGTTTCTACATGGATGAATTTCTAAACTGATAAGTCCTGTGTTGTTTTTGTGGATAATTTTTTTGGTTGCTGTGGTATTTAAAAAGCACTTTAAAACAAACATATACTTTTTAAACGTATCTATATCTCTTATTACTGGGACCGGTACAAAAGAAAATGGTTTATTCAATGAGATTTCTAAACTGTAGAGCAAGTTCTGACATTTCAGCAAGGACCTATTAAGCTCCAACTGTGTGTTCACTAAGTTGGTCTTTCAATAATGTATTCTTAAGACCCTTCCTTAATTTTTGTTACTTCACCTACATAAGAGAGCAAGGAAAATCTGCAGCACCATTGCCCAGCAGTGTACTAAATTACTATATAGTTGACTGGTAGTAAAGGCAAATCAAAATTGTAATTCTCACATAAACCATTCGTTGGGATTTATGTACCTCATGAAAATACAAAAGCTGTAGATTCTGCAACTCTTCTTTAAAAGCATCATTGGTTAGAGAGAGAACACTGTTTGCAATATACTGGTAAATTGGTCTATTTTCCTCTATATTGGTATTCCAAATAATTATAAGAATCTGTTTTAGCAATCAATCCAATTGGGCAGCAACTCTCTTTGCATAAACAGATCCCAGTAATGTGTCCTAAAAATCAGTGAAAGAAAAACAAGTTTCTCATTGCAATTCACATAATATTCATCAAATTCTGGACTTAGTGAAGGAATATCTGCACATGGATGTGGAAGAGGCTCCTTTATGGGCTTCCCAAAAATGTGTGTGCTTTTGTCAAAGTTTAACAAGAGGCTAGCTTAAGCACACAAGAAACAGGAAGTGTCCAAATGGTCTTTTGAAAGCTGCTTGTTTCTACCAAAAGTGATGAAAAAGGAGAATGCAGGAAGGCATGCCTGGTAAGTTGTTAACACAATCACTCAACAAACAGCAGCAGCAGCAGGCTTCACAGGAAGCAGAAATCAAGGGATTAACAGCCTTTTCCATCCACACATGGATCTATAATGCAAAACAGCCTCTGGTAAACTGATTAAGGCTTGAGGTTGCTCATGATGTCACTAAAAAAGGTACAAGGCACTCCAAATAAAATTAGGAAACAATAAGGGAATTTCATATTGTTTAAATAAAAAAAAGTCTTTGAAAGACTTGGAATTTTTTTAAATTGATGTGCAGCATACAACTTAAACAAAAATGGTATACTGCTAAAAGTTTTAAGACAAATCTTCTAGACCCACAACCAATAGATAATTGCCTGTTAGCTCTTCCTGTATAGAAATTTTGAAGCCACCATAGAGGCTGAGAGCTAGAGGGTGGGGGTGGGGTTAGGAATAAACTCTCATTAAAGTTACTAGGGTTTGGTGAACCAGGTCTGCATAAAATTAGATGAATGACACCAGGAGAGAAACCTAAATCAAAATTTAAGCATGGCCCTTGAATTTGTCCCTGATGCCTCATTAGTCTTGCTATTCTGAGGCTTCGCTTACTGTCATAGAATGTTGGGGGGGGGAATACTATTTCAAATTGGTCATTCATCTTTTCTTAACTCCAACATTCAAAGAGTTTTTTAATTGTCTATCTAAAATATGAAGGTATTTTACATCAGATAATATGAGAGAATGCACTTTGAAAATGGGAAAGTGTTATACAAGGTAAAAGCATATTTATATTTACTTCAGCTATAGCTTTGCCATAAACATCAATGGGTGCACACAATTTCACTGCATGTTAGCACTGATGGTCAAAACAGACACTTGAGAAAGTACTTCTTTAGGAGATCTTTAAGAAAAATAAAGCTTGTTGTGCATCCAAAACTTGTTAAATGTACCACCCCCAAACCCTACCACAGTATACAAGATTAGTAAACTCCAAATAAGGGCAAAGTGGGAGACCACCTCTGCATAATGTTAATGTTTTAAGTATCAAACTCCCATTAGACTAAAGAAGCTGTTCTGGAAGGATGCTATGCAGTTGCGCTCTTAGTGACTTTATGACGATTGAATACTAAATTGGAGCTCAAATGGGATAATTAGTATAAAAGTCACCTTTGGGAGTTACAGTCTAGCTGGCCAAGTGTTATTGCTGGTGGAAATTAGGCTCTTCCATGGGATCATGAGGAAAGCATTCTAAGGACGCATGCACCGGAGATTGTAGTGTGGCAAGGTTTATTCCGGGAGTCTGTCCCTGAGTTCCCACTGTCCCATCTCCAGCCATCCTGCCCGGAACAAGTTGAATGGGGTCTTCAGCAAGGCCAAAACAAAGGCCAGTGTCCAGAGTTTCTGTTTCAAATTAAACCTTAGTCCTTTGGAGCCCGCAGTATTCTGCTGTGGCCCCAGTGGTTAGTAAACCTGTATGGTTGCGTGTTCCCCAGTAAAAACACTAATGAATGGGAAAGTGAGTTACTAGGTGGGTGAGAGAGGGCTAGAGAGAAAAAGAGAGCTTCTTCATTAAGCTGGGTTGATATTATCTTGGGCTTGGAAAGAACCAGGAGCTTTTTCAAAATAACCAATCAATTTCCCAAGCTTTTAAGGCCTTCCTAGCCAATGATCCCTTTCCCAAGTTCGACTGATAGGCCCCTTCGGTCAAGTACCTACTTCTGCACCAATTTGACTTCTATTGCACAGGTGTTTACCTGCTCCTAACAATGCGGTACTCCCTGGCAATGTGGTACTGGAGGGGAGGGCAATGATATGATCCCCTGGAGTGTTTGAAGCTGTAGCTTCCTGGTGGAACAAACAGGCTCAGTGTCCAATTACCTTTGGTCCTTCATTAATATCTAGATATCATGGCAACAGGGTTACCCTTAAATATTCATTAAGGATTCATTTTTTCCAATTTGTGCAATGTACTCAATTCATGATTATCCTTGTTGCCATGAGACACACTGATTTTATATACATAAAATTATTTTTTCCCTTGCACTTAAATATTCTTTTCAAATAATTCTCCCTGATCTGATGTCGTGAAGTTGATTGGAGTTGTACCAAGTACTTAAAGCCAGTATTAGTGTGTTTCTATTGACTTTTTAAAACTAGTGCACTCCAACTCAGTGATTCCTTATGTCACTTAATATGGAGGTCAAAGATATGATCCATCAGTTAACATAATTTGACTTATCAAGCCAAATGCAGTAGTATTCAAGATAAAGGATATATCTCTCAAGTAACCAGGCTAACAAAATAAAAATATATACTTAGCATAGTTATTGATTTGCATTCCACCAGGAACATGTCCTGAGATAAAATTCAAGTTCTGTAAGTTTTTTGGGAGGTCAATCTAGGAAGCATCTATAGATGAATGGGGAAGTGAGGCAGGGAGGGGAAAGAAGCTAATAAAGGATGACAATGGGTGTTGAATCTTTGTATTGAACTCCGGCAAAATTTATCCTAAGAGACAAGGAAACTAGAATATTTTTCCATAAAATTCCCATCAGACATTGGTAATGAATGCTTTCAGGACCATTAATTTTCTGGCATTCCAGGTTTACCCAGCATACATAGCAAATGCTTCCATTGGCAAAATAATAATAATAATCAGGCAGAAAGTCAAAGTTGTTAACAGTAAGCAACCTCCAGTGTGTAGAAGTGAGTGTCGAGAAACATGGATGTGGCCTGGCTGGTGTGACTCAGTTGGCTGGAGTACTTTCCCATACACCAAAAGGTTGTGAGTCTGATTCCCGGTCAGGCCATATATCCAGGTTATGGAACCAATCCATGGTCAGGACGTGCGCAGGAGGCAACCAACCCATGTTTCACTCTCACATCAATGTTTTTTCTCTCCCTCTCCCTTCCTATCTCTCTAAAATCAATTTAAAAAACATGTCCTAGGATAAGGATTAAAAACAAAAAAGAAAGAAACATGAATGGGGCATTACCATCATCTGTTACATCCTTACTAATCAGAATGGTCCATTGAGCAGAACCAATGCTCAGAATATCCTGGCATCTTGTTAGAAATGCAGAATATCAGGCCCCACCTCAAATTTATACATATAAAAATCTTAGAACAGTGAGGGAGGGAGGGAGGGAGAAAAGGGAGGAGAGAGAAAGAGAGAGAGAGAGAGAGAGAGAGAGAGAGAGAGAGAGAGAGGTGGGGAGAGAGAGACCTGGAATTCAAACAAAGGAATCCCTTCTCCATTGTCTACTAACATGCTTTATCAGAGCCAACAAATCTAAAGTTTCATAGAAAAACATCAACAGGACAAGATAGTGTCCCTCCAAACTGATATATTTGTAATATAAGACTACTATGGCTTTCATGCCCAAAGGCTGCCTAAAACTTTAGCACCTTGAGAATCTCTAAGCAGAAAACCAGTCAAGAACATCATAGTAGATGCTTTACACTACACTACTGTTTTCACAGCGATAGTTAATTCTGATCCAAATCTGATCCATTTTCTCATTAAGGATATTAGAAAAGATATCATAATGAGAAATTTTGACTGTACTGTAAAATCAAAAGCATTTATGTACATTGTTAGGCTCTTGTGCCCCCTGAAACAATCTCTCAAAGGACCATGCTACAAAGCATAAATTGTCATGCTACAGAAATAATTGTCAATGCTAGGTCTTCAACATATACAGGAGGGTCGGGGTGAGTAGGCCTTTCTCACCCATAGAAAGTTAACACAGTCTAAGAGAAATTGAGAGCTAGAAATTTGCATCTGGAAAACATGCCTAGATAACAAGGCCAAGATCACAGAGTAAGAAGTTTCAGATGGAGAAAATCTGTTACACAAGCAATCAGTCACCCACCTAAGAATTTTATTACCATATTCACAGGAAAGACAGCTGTACTGAAATTTGAATTGTAACTTCAATCACAATTTTTTCTACATCTTAATTACATTAGAATGTCCTGTTACCTCTATGAAGAATCTATTAAATTATCATAAACTTGGCATCTAACATGTATCAATTATATATGTGCCACACATATACACTTAAATATTTTTACCCATATAATTATCAACCCTATGAGATTGAATTCTATAAGTATTCTTATTTAATAGATGAGGAAACTGTGACTAAGAGAAGACAGTTAACTTACTTGCACAAGGTCAGACAACTAGAAAATTGCAGAGTTGGGATTTAAACATATGGAGACTCCAGAACCAACACTCCTATCCCCAGGGCTCTTCTATCTTTTCAAATATTCTACCCCTTATTGTGAAAGCAATCCATCAGAAGCCAAAATAGGTTAAAAAATCATTGGACTAACATTTATATTAAAACTGGAGGATTTTCATTTCTACTCACTATGTTTATTTTTTACTGTTGAAAGCAATGATGTCTGTTTGGTGCACCCCTACATTTGGATACACAAAACATCATCTATAGCAGCATTAATCTTATAAAATATAAGAGGTTGATCAGTGCTTCCTTTTAGAGGCCAATCTTTCTTTAAGGCTGAAATTGTTTGAAATATGGCCCTGTGTTTAGATGAAAAGGGTCTACATTTTCATAGTAATCCAAGAGAAAAGACTAAAGACATGAAGAGAACACAAAGCTCTCTGAATGCTTAAGTTTGGTGTCTTATATGGGTTCTCTGTCAAACTGCCCGAAAAAAGAGATACAGAGAGTAAACATAAGAACTCTAAGGAGAGATTAATGGAACAATCAAGATCCTGTCTTAAAGAAGGTGTTAACATATGAGGACACCAAGAAAAACACCAATCTAAAATAATAGACATTTAGAAATATTTTAGATTTATAGATAGAACATTAGCAGAAGAATGCAAAAAAAAGAGATGTACTTATCTTTTGCTTTACAATGCAGAACCTGAAGATGTTTGCAACAACAACAAAAAACAGACAGAATGTGGGGGGGGGGGCGTTCAACTAAAACCTATAAGAAAGGGAGAGTGAATAGCAGGAGTGGGGATGAAAGAGAGCAAATAGAACACATTCAACTTTATAGCTTTAATACAGTTGCCCAACAAGCAAGTCTAGCAATGTGTGGTTGAGCAGAACAGCAATTTATCAAAGTAAATACTTTCTTTAGAATTGTCATTATATTAAAAATATTTTGTATTTTTTAATAAAGAAGGGTAAATTGAGAAGAATGTTTAAGGGTGTTGCAGTAGAAAAGTGAATCTCCCCAGAGAACTGATGAAATGGAAATATTTGTGGGGATAGGTATGAAGTTTAGAACAGAGTAAAGACAGAGAAAACAAAATACTCAAGCACTGAAAGCAATTCTATAGAAACTTGACCTAGAAGTATAAGTTGATTCAAACTGATTGCTGGAAGCCGGTCCATCCTTGCTGCTTGACACAGTTGCTGCAGGGAAGAAACATCTGCACAGCATATGTTTCAAGGGACCTGGCATATATGGCATACTGTTCTTAATATGTTTACTCCCTCTCTTAGCGCTATGTGTTTTAAACAAGACCACCTCCCTGAGAAAGGTTGTTTCCCCAGGTGAGAATTTTTTCCCTGGAGTTAGGGATTAACAGGACTAAGGAAGAGAATAAATCAGGGAACCCCTTCTAGTGTTACAGAAATACCATGTACTACTTATGAAGAACTTGGACTAAGACTGTTGGCAATAAATTTGGGACTTGTTGGGCCCACATCCCCAGGGGTCTGCCCACCAGGGAAAGCACCAAAGCCTATACCCCTGGAGACTCACTGACATAGGGCAGTCCCAGGGAAGGCAAGCAGCGAGGCTGGGAGGACATAACCTTTACTGGGTAGGATAATCTCCTTCAGTCACTTCCTTGTAGCTTATCAGTAGAGCAGTGACCTTGGAATAACCCTTATAATGGAACGCAGAGATTAACCTAGATAGGATTAAACTCAACAGAACTAGATTAACAAACGCCCTAACCTTTGGAATAGAATGGGTAAGATTAAAATCAACTGGTATAAATACAGATGTAACAGAACAATAAAGACCGAACCTGGCTGGAGAACCTGGCTAGACTGCTGATCAACTGAACCCTGTCTCGGTGTCATTCTTTCTTCACAGACTCCATCCGCACCTTTGGGAACCCCTGAACCTGCTGGGGCTGGACCCCAACAACTGATGTTTAATGGCCAAATTCAGCATGCTGCACATGACATTGCTTGTATTTGTTTTAATGCTAGTAAAGCATCTATGCTACCCATCCAACTCCAAATCTACCAAGCCTCACAATATTGTCAGGACTTAATGTAACAAGCAAACACTGACTCTGAGGCCCATATCACACCTAGAATTTTCATGATGCCTCTGCACTCCCTGAAAGAGACTTTGTAACAAGGGCTCTGGCCCATCAAATATGAACCAAGGTAACCCTCTAAGTACAAACAGTGCAAGATCCTCCAGGATTGTTCTCCATTTGGTACATTTATCACCTTCTTGGAAAGCTATTAATACACTCTTGGGGGGGGGGGGGCATTATACCTGAATGCATCTCAGAGATCCAATTCTGGAGGAACCAATATCTGAATCATTTTATCCTGGTACTCACCCAATCTACCTGAGAAGGAAGAGTCAGCAACTTCTAAGTAACTTTCCAATAAATCAAATTCAAGGGAAAATATGCTATTAATAATTATATCTAGTTTTATAGGGCAGTGTAAGAACAGATGGGGTGTGGGTGTACAAGGAAACATGCATGTGCAAGTGTGAAACTGCAGAGAGGTGTGAAGAAGCACCTCATCTCCCCCTATCTGAGGGCTTCTTTGGGCATCTGTCACACTCTCATTTGAGAATTCACTGAGGAAACTGGGGAGTAAAACACTTGGAGGGTACCTTAGGGAGTCCTGCTGCTTACTGGAAAAAAAATTAGAAAATCAAATCATGAACAATACCACAACCCCCCAGGGCATTGATTGGGAGATCGTGAAAAAAGAAACCAATTAAGCGGTGATTTAATGGAATTTGTTGGTTCTCTTCAACTCCAAAATTCTCCAAAATATTAAAGATTGTAAATGCATCTGCCAAATAAAACTACATAGTGCTTGAGTGCTGGCAAAGCTTGAACTCTAGCCATTTATATCAATAGAAAATACTACAGTGAGAAGTCATATTTCATTCAACCAAGTACCCTAAAGATCACCAACACAAAAGAGCACTTGCTCTATGGTTAGCTTGTACTGAAAACAAAGTCCCTCATCTCAATGCAAGCTGGAAGTTCTTTTAAAAATGCATATTCACTCACAACAACTTTAAGTCATAGACATTTGTATATATAAGATGATCATATACATTTAGATAGTTTGTTTTTCTGATCTACAGAACAATGAAATAAAAGATAAAATAATAAAGGAATTTTGGGAAACAAATCAAAACAATGCCCCCTCTTAGAGAGAAAGGAAAAAAATAAAACCTTTAGCTATGACTCTCTCCAGAAAAACCTCTAGAGAAGACATTCTATTCCACTGTTGTCTACACACATCTTAGTCTTACAATTCCACTTCCTTGTTACTTGTCTTTGGCACTATTCTTCAAAAATCACTTGATCTTCCCAGTGCCCAAAACCAAGAATGACTATAAAATCCATAGTGAACCTTGGAAATTGAAAAATTTTCCTTGACTGAACAGGGCAATGTTCACAAATTCAGCAAAGGGAGGAAGGTAATATTTTTTAAGGTAATCCATATATATAAAAGCCTAATATGCAAAGTGTCCCCTCAGGAGTTCAGTTGGGAGACCAGGAGTTTGATTGCTTGCTATGACGTGTGCTGACCAATGGGGGCTGCACGGAATAAAGGGAGGCCCCGGCCGGCAGCCAGAAGGCCCCAATCGGCCCTGATCACTGGCCAGGCCTAGGGGCCCTACCCATGCATGAATTTCGTGCACCAGGCCTCTAGTAAATAAATAAATACAGGGATGGTAACACTATTTTATTTGTACCAAATATAAATGCTTAACATCCAAGTACATAAATTCACAGTATCTTTGGCTATAAATAAGTTTAAAAACTAGATACAAATAGTACGTCAATATGTACTAAAGATAAAAATTACTGATGGTACAAATATCTCAAGTCTTTAACTAGAAGTAAGGGAAAAGGCCCACATAATAGTCCTATAGAGTTGCCCAGTGGTTGCCCTTAGCAAAGAAGCAAGGTTATTCAAGTCATCATTTATCACTACTGTGCAGCCTGGATTCCTGGAAATTCTCTTGGGAGTTTCAAGGGGCCTGTACATCATCAGCCAATTAGAAAGTGATAGCCAATTAAAAGGAGTTCAATCAATAACTTTGCTTTAAATCTAACCACAGAACCATTGTTTATTCCTGCCTTTGCAAATGGGAATGATTGAACTCCCTTATCCCACAGGACCAGCATGAGGAACCATTGCAAATCACTCTACTCTTACATTCTACATCAATACTTGCAAGGATAATTATTGCATTGGTTTATAGCATGCACATTGAACCTAGCGTTTTTCCAAGGAGCCTCTCACAAACCACCAAATCATTTCCCTACCTCATAGTCACTTAATTTAGAAGTTTCTGTTCTGGCCATTAGAGTGGCTAAAATATTTTAACAATTAATTACCCTAACCTCACAATGCTTCCTTCCACTCTCTTACAGAAGACCCTCCTTTCTAAGGGATCAAGGCATATGTTTTTCTACCTTCCTTCATCACTGTATTCTAGCTCCTAGACCACTCACCTACATTCCCCAAGGTCTATAATACCACACTCTCAGTCTGTCTCTCCACCTCAACTGCAGTGCCTTAATCATACTGCAGGCCCAAAGCTGCTGCCCACAATTCTTCAACCTCTTTTACTACAAGGGTTTTCACCTCCATTTCATTTCAGAAACTTACTCCTAGGGCCTCACAGACTTAATCTCTCACCAGAATTACTCCAACTCAGAATGCTTAGCTGCTACTAGCTCTTTCTTTGAGCACTACCTCTTATATCTTAACTCACTTTATTACTCCCACCTCCCCTCTTTATTTTCACTGAATTCCTCAGTCCTGTGAGCCTTCCATTTTTGTCCTATTATTGGTCCATTTCTATCTTTACTTTCTTTCCTCCCCAGGTAAAATTTTCAATTCAACCTTTAAACAGTCTTTAGTCAATACCTTCAAATTCACTGCCTTTTTGAAAATCTTTAGTCTTTAATCAATTCCACCAACTACTTTATTTATTCCTACATTCAGGCCACTGACCATAACTGGATTTTTAAAAGTCAAGCAAATATGTGTTGTGTGATGAATTGTTAGTCTCCAAACTAAATTATGCCTTAATAGGTACCCCAATTAGCACCCAACAATCCTTCCAAATGTCCCCGGTCCACAACTTAACTTTTTTAAATAGTAGAAAACAGTTATTTTCTCTACTTTGCACTTCCTTTTTAAAAATATATATTTTTATTTAATTCAGAGAGGAAGGGAGAGGGAAAGACAGACAGAAACATCAATGATGAGAGAGAATCATTGATTGGCTTCTCCTGCACACCACACTATTGATTGAACTCACAACCTGGTCATATGCCCAGACCGGAAATCAAACAGTGACCTCCTGGTTCATAGGTTGACATTCAACCACTGAGTTATCCTGGCCAGATTACACCTCCTTTTTAACCCTTTATCTTGCCACAACCTGACTTTTATCCCCAGAAAATGTAGCTTTTGTTTGTTTTGTTCATCACACTTTGACCTCAGAGTATAGCATGGTAATACCATGGGCATCACTGGTGTTTTGCTGAGTAGTTAATGGAAACCAATAGAAGAGAGGTGACATTACCACAGTGTGTGAACCTTCCATGAGCTTCAGCACAAATTCCAATGATTCAGGATAACAGGTTTATATAAAGATGGTAATGTAAGGATAATAAAACATTGAAAGGGGCTTTACCCCTCTTAATTTGTGCTCCAAACACCTAGTGGGTATAGCCAGAGCCATATTAAAAGAATGCAAGCCCTGAATGGGCACTGAGTCCTAATGAATCAGAGAAATATGGGTCTTACCTACTTGGTAATCCATTTTGCTTTATTTACCAATGTCACCAAGATCCCAATAAGGCAACAGAACCTTCAGTCTTCTCTTGATCATTTTGTTAAAATAGGATAATATCACTCATCTATTCATTGATCAAGAATCATGAGAAAGTATCCTGGAATAAGTTACATGAAAATTCACTTGCCTTCTTCCATGTCAGCCTAGAGTACTCTGAATTGACAGTAGAACCTATTCCATATCTTAATGATAAAAACCCTCATAGTAAATCAGTCCTGAGAATTATATGGCAGGTCACCTCTGTAAATCTGTGCCAAAACAGCTCCAAGAAGACTTGACTTTAGGTGGTGAATACATGGTGCTATATACAGATTTTGTAACTTAGAAATTCACACATGAAATCTATATGTTCATGTTGACCAATGTCACCCCAATAAAATAAAATAAATAAATAAATGAAACACGATCAAAGTAAACAAAGAAACAAAAACCAGCTCCTAACTGCATCTCAGGGGTACTGAAAGGCATTTTGTTTGCAAAGCCAACTCAGAACTTTTCCCATTTGCTTTTGGGAATTTTTCATTCAGAATCTCATTGCTTTATCTCAGCACACCATCCATTTTAGAGTCAACGGGCACAGGTACACTCTCTTTAGGCAAGGTAAATTAAGACCATTTATAAGCTCTTAAACCAATGAATTCTCCCAGTAGGTTGCCACGGAGTCATTTAGCTCAAGTCTATGTAATTGTGATACATGGAGACAATTCTCTACTGGAACACTGGAGTTCAGTACAAAGTGCATACAGGCGCAGGTGCCAATGTGAGACTTCAAAGACTGGACAGATCCTAAGAGTAATTCTTCTATAAGAAAATGCTTCTTTAAAACTCTGAGTCATCGAAAGTTGGGAGAGTTTCAAAGGAAGCTCACAGGGTAAAATAAAGAATAACAGAGTTAATTAGGAGGGCTATTACCACTGGAAGCTTCAGGCAGGCAGAAACCCCAGCTAAACAGACTTCCAAACATAAATCACCAGCGCTTACCAGCTACATAGGTGAACTGGCAGGCTTTACAAAAGACATGGTTGGCTTCCCAGGTCACACCACTCAAGATGGTAACGGAGGAAAATGAGGAGGCACAGTAGTAGCTGAGATAGCCAAACCGCTAAAGCAATGGCCCTCGGGAGATTCAGCTATGCAGAGCGAGAAGCAAGCAGCAGTTAAATCATTCTCCAGTGGGGGTTTGTGCCTTACAATGTAATGGACTTATAATTGTACATATTTTTATAAATTTTCAATTAAGCAATTGGATTTTCTTCCTAATTTGGTGCTTTAAGTGATGGTTCCTCCTATGGAAATTCCTCTTCCCTGGGACTGTCTACAATTGGCATGACAGTAAGAGGTACCTGGAGGCAGACAGGGCTGCAGTAAACTCAGGTTTAGGATTCCAACCACACCCTTCTAGAAGATTACTTTTACATTTATTTACAGCTTTCCTCAAATTTACTCCTCTTGGGAAGGTGAGGACTACCTCCTGCCCTCAGGGCCTTCCTTATGAATCAGCTGGAAGACAGGCTCCTTTGAGCAGGCCTGCACTTGCTTTCATGTTCCTAATGGCAGGATTGGATTTCCTCATGCTTTAACAGTCTTCTGGAAGGAAAGGGTCTTGGTCCTCCCTCCTCATGCCCTCAACACAAACTATTCTTCCTTCTTTATCTAAGATTCCTATGCAGATTATCTTTTTCATCCTTTTCTAACCTCAAGTCCTACACCCTCAACAAAGCTTTCAGCTCACTAGACTTCTCCATCTCTTGAACAAAAATGACACTTAGGGCAGCAATGTGGCACAACAAGGAATGAAAATGTTTGATGTTAAGTGAAATAAGTTAGTCAGAGAAAGAGAAATGTCACATGATCTCACTCATTTATGGAATATAATGAACAACATAAACTGATGAACAAAAACAGATCCAGAGACAGAGAAGCATCTATCAGACCGTCAAACCTCAGAGGGAAGGTAGGGGAGAGTGGGAGTAAGGGGGGAAAATCAACCAAAGGACTTGTATGCATGCATATAAGCCCAACCAATGGACACAGACAACAGGGGGGTGAGGGCATGAGTTGGGGAGTTGGGGGGGGGTAATGTGGGGATAAGGACACATAGGTAATACCTTAATCAAAGAAATTTTAAAAAATGTTTGATGTCAGACAAGCTTGGACATGAATGCCAACTCTACAATTTACTATGAAGATAACTTTGGAAATGCCATTTCATCTCTCTAATGCTCAGCTCCTTCATCTGTAAAGTGAATATAACCATAGTCTTTATAAGGATTTGTAAGGATTAAATAATAAAAATAATAACTACCACTTATATTTTACTTATAATGTGCCATACTCTTTTGTAAGTGTATTGCATATATTAATTCATTTACTTCTGAGGTACAGAGAGCTTAAGTAACTTGCCCAAGGAGACACAGCTGGTGTGTGGAAAGAAGAGTTGAAGCTAGGGAATTCATGACCTTAACCTCCACACTATGATGATATGCTACCAAATGTAAAGGACTTAACAATAAGTCTAGCAAATAATGGGTGATCAAGATGGATGAAGAGGGGGCCATTCCATTTTTCCACAATAAAGAACATGGTATATATGGTAGAAAAAATATAGAATTTGGAGCAACGGCTAAATATCAGGTGTCACTACCTGTGTGACTAGGCCAAAATCACTCTACCACTCTAAAATTCACCTTACTCGTCTGTAAAATGGGAATAATCATAGAGCCAACCTACTATAATTGTTGTGAGGAATCAATGGCACGAAGTAGATGCTCAGCAAATGCTAGTTTACTTCCTCACTATTTGCATCCAACATTTGACACTCACCTACACTGCTTCATATCACTGCTTCTCTCTTCACTTATGGGTCTTGGCTCACCCAGTTTATGATAAGCTTTAAGGACTAAGACAATACCTTAAGTCTCTTGATAATTATTTAGCATCATGCTGTGCCCATACCAAGTCCTTATTAATTGGATTATTAACCTACTGGGGTCCAACCCCAGCAGGTCCAGGGATCCCCAAAGGTGTGGACGGAGTCGGCGAAGAAGGAATGACACAGAGACAGCGTTCAGTTGATCAGCAGCCTAGCCAGAATCTCTAGCCAAGTTCTGGTCAGGATCTCCAGCGAAGTTCTGGTTAGGATCTCCAGCCAGGTTCTGTGTCCATGTTCTCTTGCTAGGTTCTCCAGCCAGGTTCTCTAGGTTCTCCAGCCAGGTTCTGTAGCCATGTTCCCTCGCTAGGTTCTCCAGCCAGGTTCTGTCCAGATTCTCCAGCCAGGTTGTCACCAGGTTCTAGTCAGGTTCTCTTGCCATGTTCTATCCAGGTTCTGTAGCCAGGTTCTGTCTAGGTTCTCCAACCAAGTTCTGTAGCCAGGTTCTGTCCAGTATCTTTTGCCATGTTCTCTCCCTAGGTTCTGTCTCTAGGTTCTGTCTAGGTTCTGTGTCTAGGTTCTGTTGTCTAGGTTCTGTGTCTAGGTTCTTTCCTTGGTTAAAACACATAGCGTTAAGGGGAGCAAACATATTAAGAACAGTATGTTATATACGCCAGGTCCTTTGAAACATATGCTGTGCAGATGTTTCTTTCCTGCAGCGACTGTGTCAAGCAGCAAGGATGGACCGGCTTCCGGCATTAACCTTCATTGAGTATGTGTTGGCCAGGCACTATTCTGGATGCTCAAATGCATTATTCTCTTCAAGTCTTATTTTCTGGGTGTTCTTTTTTAATGGATTTTATGATTCCTAGCATAAAATCTCCTCTGAAAAATAGTACATGTCCTTTTCTTTGAGACTAATTTTAATGGGTGAGGATAATTTCAGAATCTTCCAAGCTCTTTTGCTGGTTGGTAGAAATAGACTTTCCCTCATCCTCCTTTCTAAATACCAATGACCAGGTAATATTTTTCAAAACAATTGTCAGTGTTTGTGCAGGTGGGAGCCAGGTTTTTCCTTTGGTGCTCAGCTGTATGAGTCACATTGAGATTCTTTATCCTGACTCTTTGGTTTTATTCATCATATTCAAACATCAGAGGACATAGAAGGCAGGGCTATGTGACAATACTGATTTTTAGTATATGGATAGCCAGCAAGGAAAAAATCACAAATTGCGTGTAAAGAAATTAACTCTGGAACTTTATTTGAATAGGCTGACAAGTCATTATGCAGACATGTTGAACCATGTATTTGTGCTCATTATCTTCATGACTGTGGCTTTATAATTGCTTCTGATGAAAAATAAGGGGATGGAAATTCAACATTGAAACATAAATAACCAACAAGATTTGACTGTATGGGCAATGCACTGGGCTAAAGGATTTACTTTCCCAGACAAAAGAGTGAAAATAAGAGGTTTGCTGCTTTTGAATTCAAAGAAATTGAACTCAGCTTCTTTCTAGTGTATTCAAGTCCCCAGCAAATAATTTACAGTGCAAATGTTGCAGAGATTTTTGCTGAACATATGGTTGTGTATTTTGAATGGGATATAAATTAAGGATACTCTGTTTTTTTCTGAACCTACATGTAACTTCTCATCAAGTCTCCCTCTGTACTGCAGCCTAAGCTCCATGTTTTGAATGTGTTGCTTTGAAACAAAGCCATGAAAATTGCATCTAGCCAGTGGTGTGCAATCACAAATCGGCAGAGGTGAGCAGTAATGCAATGTGGTGCTTTAATTGAGTTTAGGTTAATACCACAATTTAGGAATATCAATTTCTATTACCTACATTAAAGTTAATCTATTGGATGTAGCAATTAGAGGTAGGAGAGATTGGAAGCCACACATTGAGCTAGACCTGCTTAAAGAACTTCCTGCAGTTGCTGTTTTTATTCCTCTTAGCTCTGAATAAAGGTGTTAAGTGCCTATCACCAGAACATCTGACAACTCAATAATCTAATTGGACCTCTTCTAATTACTGAAACAGCCACCATTATTGGGTACCTATGATTCACCAGGGTCTATATTAGACATTTTGTTGCATTTGATCCTTAGAACAACCTTTCAAAGTAGACATCATGACCTTCATTTTATAGATTTGGTAATTGATAGTTAGGGAAGTTAAGTCACTTACCCCCATGCTTACACAACTTTAAATTGGATATCAAGGATTGTACCAGGCCTGCTTGAATCCAAAGCCTATGCCTTTTTAATGTGAAGTGCTGCTTCTCAGCTATGTGAGAGGCAGAGAAAGGAAGTGATCACTTATAGCAGAACTATTGACCGATTGACTAAAAGCATGTTCCACACCATCTTAGGAGCCTCTTCCTCTCAAATCTGGTGGTGAAAGACAACATAATGGTTATCAACATGAGCTTAACATCAGAAAGACCTGACTAAACTCCAGTTCTATCACTTTCTATTTGTAAGATCTTGGATAATGTACAAACACTTCCTGACTTAGGATCATTCAACTTAAGAAAGAGGTACATATTCAGTAGAAACTGTCCTTTATATTTTGAATTTTGATTTTTCTCCCCTGTTTAGTGATATGTGGTGCAATACTACGGTGATACTGGGCAGTGACAACAAGACAGAGCTCCCAGGCAGCCACATGATCAGAAGGATAAACAAATGATACTTACTTTAGTGCAGTGATTTTCAACCTTTGTGCCACAAGAGATTTTAAAACATGCAAACCTGACTATTTAGTCAGAAGCACTGACTTCTTTTCCCTTAGACTGTCAAATAAAAAATGACAACAACCAACACAACAATAGCCATCCAGTGTGAATGAATCAAAATTATGCCTATTTTTGTCAAATAGGCAAAAAAATAATTTTTTTTTTGGTGTGGCGCAGAATTTAACTTATTAGGTTATGTGTGCCATGATATTAAAAAGGTTGAAAATCACTGGTCTAGTGTATTCATTACATTAGATGATTTTCCCCAACATTCATATAAGTTAGAGGTAGAGCACATTTAAGGTAGCCTAGGCTAAGCTATTATGTTCAGTAGGTTAGATGCATTAAATGCATTTTCGACTCAAGATAGCTTCAACTTAAGATGGATTTATCAGGACTTAACCTTATTGTAGGTTGAGGAGCATCTGTATTTATCTCTGGGTCTTTGTTTTCTCACCTGGAAAATGAGAGTAATAATGTTATGGTAAATACCTCATAAAATTGTAGTAAGATCATGCATGTAAAGTATCTGGCATGGTGTCTGGATATATTGTGTTTAATAAATCTTTGCTATCATTTGTATACAGTAATATGTTATTAATATTTTCATGTATAAAATAAAGGAATGACTTCTTCTCCATTTGGAGATATGCCTTACCTCACATTCTAGCACAAATGCAACTGTGATATCTACCTCCTAGTATCCCACAGGCTTGATCCAGCTGTAAGATTTACCATTTATAATATAGTTTCAGATTCTCCAAGATCTTGAAAAGTGCCATGCCTACACCTGAAATTAATATAATATTTTATACCAACTATATTTCAATTAAAAAATAAAATAAATCAATAGATTAAATTATGTCAATATTGACTGTCAATTCCCAGAGGGAAAGTAGGGGAGGGTGGGGGTAAGAGGAAGAGATCAACCAAAGGACTTGTATGCATACATATAAGCCAAACCAATGGACGCAGACAACAGGGGGATGAGAGCATGAGTGGAGGGGAGGTTGGGGGTTGATGGGGGGGATGAGGACACATTTGTAATACCTAAACCAATAAAGAAATTAAAGATAAAAAGTGCTGCCCTGACAGTGTTGCTCAGTGGTTGAGCATTGACCTATGAAACAGGAGGTCATGGTTTGATTCCTGGTCAGGGCATGTGCTCTGGTTGTGGACTTGATCCCCAGTGGGGGGTGTTCAGGAGACAGTCAATCAATGATTATCTCTCATCCTCTCTGAAATCAATATATATATATATATATATATATATTTTCTATATAATAAAGAGGTAATATGCAAATTGACTGCCATGCCCTCAGACAAGATGGCTAGCAGGGGAGGGCAGTTGTGGGCGACCAGGCCTGCAGGGGAGAGCAGTTAAGGGCGACTAAGCAGGCAGGGGAGGGCAGTTAGGGGCAGCCAGGTTGGCAGGGGAGGGCAGTGGGGGTGATTGGGCCAGCAGGGGAGGGCAGTTGGGAGAAATCAGGCCAGCAGGGGAGGGCAGTTGGGGGCAATCAGGCTGTCAGGGGAACAGTTAGGTATCGATCAGGCTGCAGGGGAGTGGTTAGGGGGTGATCAGGCTGGCAGGCAGAAGTGGCTAGGGGCAATCAGGCAGGCAGGCAGGCGAGCGGTTGGGAGCCAGCAGTCCTGAATTGTGAGAGGGATGTCCAACTGCTGGATCAGGACTAAATCGGCAGTCAGACACACCCCGATGGGCCCCAGATTGGAGAGGGTGTAGGCTGGGCTGAGGGACACCCTTTCCCCACCCAATGCATGAATTCTGTGCACCAGTCCTCTAATATATATAAATTAAAGTGCCACGCTAGGGGGAAAGAATCCTCAGAGAAACAAGGGTCTCAGATTTTTTAACCAAACATAAGATTTTGCTCCCAAAATAATCAGATTTACCTAATCAACACTTCAACTCACCTGCCTCGGGCATTTACCTGAATTTCAAAATCTTTTCTTATAGACATGCTCCCTGAGAACCTCTTCATTGGGTCATGTCTCAAATAGTAGCCTTTTTTAATACAAAGGTCTGTTCCCTTTCAAACCCTTTGCATAGAATCAAAATGTTAGGTTAACTTACCTCATACTGTATAAAAACTTGAGTTCCTAGCCCACATACTGAAATATTTAGCGTTCACGCACAGTACGGTTATACCTATCATTTACCTTTAATTACAATAGGCTTTTTTGCCATAAAGCAATTGAGCAGTTTTTATTTCAACAAGGTAAACAGAAGGCAGTGCTTATAAAGAATGAGCTTTATACCTAGGGTCAAACAGCTTAGAAAGATTGAGTTAAATGGACAATTTGTAAAACTATGTTTTAAAAATATCCAATGAGGCACTTTAATTTTATTATAGCTGTAACCATAGACATTTAGACTTTAGGAAAATGTGTGTCATCATTTTCTGATGTCACCCTTCAAACCTGTAGCATGGTATAAGTAGCAATCTGTCTTCCATATCTTCTATAGCAGCTCCCTAGAAATAAACAAGTGGTATCAAATAACAACTCAGTATCCCAAATTCAGTAAGTAGATCAAACTGACTTAGCAGGCCCTCACTCTGTTCCTGCCAACACATTCCAGTTGTTCCAATGTACTATGCTCTTGTATGCCTCCAAGTCTTCATATCAGCTAATGTATCTGTCTAGAATATTCTTCCTCTGCTACTTTACTTAGTTTACTCTTTCTGATCTCACCTAAAATGTCATTCTCTCAAAAAACTGTCCCTGACTGTCCTCTCTCTACAAGTCTGTGTTAGTTGATACTGCTATATGTGATCAGAACATTATATACTATCCTTGTCAGAGAACATGCCTCATCACACTGCCTTATAATTGCATATTTGTTAGCTAATCATCTGTATTAAACTGTAAGCTCAATAAAACAGAGGCAATGTATTTCTTTTTCACCATTATATCTCAATACCTAGCAAAATAATTAGTAAATAAGTATCTGTTGAATTGAATCAAATTGAATATAACCGTATTTGAACTTCCATAGATATGAAAGCTACCAAAAGAGTAAACTTATGACTTGGGTATTTGACATTCTCTGGCAACTATGTGTAGCTCTTATGAGCTACATTTTAGAGTTAGCTAGCTGAACTATAAGCTGCCTAAGGGCAGTTATAACTTTCATGTTCACAACTGTAGCCCCAGAAGTTTGAATCATGTTGGAGACATGATGGGAGCTCAGGAAATATTCAATTAGTGAATGAATAAATGACTGACTAAATAGATAAATGAGCAGTTCTCATTTTAGACTTTCTCCTAATCAGTAAAAGTTCATATCCTTGAATTATAAGGGAATCCCCACCAGGACCCTAACAAAAATATCTACCTCCTCCATGAAACCTTCTCTAATCCTTACTACCCCCTAAACAGAAAGCTTTATACCAAACTGAATGAATACAGAAGGCAAATCTATAAAATGTGAACATTATACACATTCCTTAGAAGAAATAGTCAATAGGATGGATAACCAAATCAGGATTCAAAATGACCTCAATGAGCCAGAATAAAATGCCTAAATCTAAAATATTCAATTTAGCTGAAATATGCACTAACTAGGTCCAGCATTCAGGTTCAAAATACTAATTTCACAAGAATAGGGTAGGGAGAAACCAGTCTTGACAGCAGTTGGTGTGAAATAGACCTGGAGATTTTAGTTGGCCTCAAGATCAATATGATCCAGCAGTGAGATGTGACTGCTAAAGATGTGAGGGCAATCTAAAGCTATACTAGCAGAATTATTTTGTCCCATTCACAAAAAGCAATGGTCCCACAGTACCCTGCTTCAGTCCAGCCACATCTGTGGTATTGTTTTCAATACTTTAAGAGACACATTTACAAACTAAAAGTTCAAAGTAGAAAAAATTAGAACGGTGAAAGAACAGAAAACAGTGTGATAAGTAGCTGAAAGACTGGGGAACATTTGTACTGAACAAAAATTTAAGGACAAGGAATGTAACAGCAGCTCTGGGAAGGAGGAAAGAAGCAGAAGGTAAGGAATAGTGAGGGGCATGTGTAATTTGAAAAAGTCCCACCAGTGAGTCCAATACACACCACACCCACCATGCTCACCCCACGTACATGGTTGAGAATCACTGTTCTTGAGGAAATAAATTAAACCAGGCAGCAAAATATTACAGGAGGGTAATTCTAAAAAATATTATAATGTATTATAGTTGAGTCACTGACAATGCAATCGCCTGCCTTATGAGGCAATGGGTCCCTCCCCCATCACAAACATATTTAAACAGAAACTGGATACCCACTGTCAGGAATGTTAAAGATCAAATTATTTGAGGAGTCAGTTGTTGAAGGAGATGACCTGAATAATGAAGATGCTATGACTCTATGTCCTTCAACTTCTCTGAATTCTCAAACCATCTAGCTTGTCCTATATCTCTGTCAATTAATGCTTATTTCTTCAAAAAGTATTTATATAAGACCTGTGTGAGGGTGGATGCTATGCACAGAAATTTATACAGAGAAGGCTTTCAAATGCTTAGTGAATAAATGAATTCTGGAATTGTAAAAAATATTAATAAGTTTCAAAAAACTGAGTGTCAGCAACATTTACTTAGAAAAACATTGGGTTTGGATTCATAATTCCTGGGTTCTAGACCCAATTCAGCCACAAATTAGCCTTTGACCTTAGACAAGTTAATTGAAGTTAATTAACCTGTTTCCACATCTGTAAAGGTAAGAATAGTAATGCCTGCCTTGGCTATCACATGGAGTAATAATTCAATGGAGATAGTGTATCAGAAATTCTAAGGTGTAAAATGGTTTCATAAACTATAAAGCTCCAAGTATCAATCAACTCACTGGCCTATGAACAAATTGTTGACTACATCTTTGGTAGATTTCTATTGCTATCAATATACGCTCCCCATACCTCCCACCTCCATCATCACTCCAAAAGCACATAACGCTTCCTATGGCTTAAGCCATTTGGCACCTTCTATGAGGCCCCTATTCCTCTCCCTGCTTGTAAATATAAGAAACTGTCAGACAGTGTGTTGAGATCATGGAAATCATTTGATAATGGAAGATAGTCTGTATCCCTATAGCCCTTATTGCCTGTCTTTTAAGAATACTCTCCTCTAGATAAGAAGACGGTAGCAGGCAGGATGGTGGTGTGGGAGATGGTGGAGTGAGTGAGGGAGTGAAAGGGGGGGGTTGTGGACATGTGTGGTATGTGCCTGAATGAGTGAGGGACAGTTAGATCCTGCAGAAGTACCAGGGGCTGGCAGACAGGCTCTCCTGGATGGGGAGCCCCTGCAACCACTGCAGGTACTCCCCCGGCTGTGGGGCTCAGGACCAGAGCCCACACCATCTTGAAGGGGAGAGTGGCCTCCACTAGGAACCCAGCCTCACTACCACCAGACTGAACGGGGACACTGCCCAGGACTCTGTAGCTACTCCAGCCAAAGTTGTGCTGCCATGCCCACAGACCTGTAGACTATAGGACATCCACCTCTAAGAGCACATGGCTCCCTCAGCAGAAACTGTTACTCCCTGCTCCCTGGCATCTGGCATCTGGACACGATGGTCACACCACTCCAGCATGCAAGCCCCACAAGCCCACTGTCCCGGCAGGCAGCTCCTGGGACCCTCTGTAAGGCGCCGCTGAGCACATGCCTCTCCAAACAAAGGTGCACAGTTCCCTCAGCAAAATCTGTGACTCCCCCACCCCTGCCCTGGGCTGCCAGCTTCTGGACACCTCAGTGAGCTACTGAGGGCTCGCCTACCCAGACAAGGTCAAATTGTTTCAGCCACAGACTTTGAGATTCCTGCATCCCAGTAACTGATTTCTGGACCTCCTAGTGATTTGCAGAGTGAAATCACACTGGCCAGAGTCACACGGCCTCATCCAAAGACTACAGGACAAGTGCCCCCCACCATCATATGCTCCTGTACCTTCACAGTGATTTTCAGAGTGACACTACCCCAGCAAGAGTCACACAATAGTCCTGACTGGTTTGGTACAGTGGATAGAGCATTGGCCTGTGGACTCAGGGGTTCCAGGTTCGATTCCAGTCAAGGGCATGTACCTTGGTTGCAGGCACACCCCCCAATAGGGGGCGTGCAGGAGGCAGTTGATCAATATTTCTCTCTCATCGATGTTTCTAACTCTCTATCCCCCTCCCTTCTTCTCTGTAAAAAATCAATAAAATATTTAAAAAAAGAGTCACACAACAAGGCCCAGAGTCAAGACACCTTCCTCCCAAGCCATGGACTCTGGGATCTCACAGTGAGAGCATGCCAGTAAGACCTCAGGCAACCCTTTCCACAAGAGCTAGAACCACAGGCACATCCACAACAGCATATATGACAAGAACAGGGGTGAGTCATATTGTCAGACAAGCCATGACGAGACTTCATCCATGAATGAAAAACTAATACTCAAGACCCGACTACATAAGGAGAACCCAAATAACTCAAGTAGGAGGCTTCACTAAAACACCAAGCACAGGAGATCTGAGAGACTGCACCACTGGGTCCTAAAAATCACCAACTACATAGCACCATCTCAAAAGAACCTGGGTAGCAAAGCAGTTGGATCTAAGACATAGAAACAATTAAAACATTACAGAAAAAATGGGGAGGCAAAAAATAATAATAATCCCCAAAGGAAAGAAAAAGAGGAATCACCAGAAAAGGAATTAAATGAAATGGAGGCAAGTAATTTGTCAGAGAAAGAATTCAGAGTAATGGAAATAAGGATGCTCCAACCTGTGGTTGACAAATACACACAACTCAATGAGGATTATAAGGAGCTAAATGAGAATTTCACCAACATGTAAATTAATAAAGAAGAAATTAACAATGACACAATTATAATAAAGAAAATAATGGAAGGCTTCAAGAGTAGACTAGAAGAAGCTAAGGAGAGCATCAGTGACTTAGAAGACAAGGTAGAAAAAACACCCAAGAACAGCAGCAACTGGGAAAAAAACTTAAAAAGCAAGAGGAGAGCCTAATCATATTAATTGATGCAGAAAGAGCATTTGACAAAATCCAACACCCTTTCTTGATAAAAACTTTCAGCAAACTTGGAATAGCCTTATATGACAAACATACAGCCAATATCATGCTCAATGATCAAAAACTAAAACCATTTCCCTTAAGAACAGGAACAAGACAAGGATGCCCATTTTCACCAATCCTGTTTGACACAGTACTGTAAGTGCTAGCCATAGTGATCAGACAAGAAGAAGAAATAAAAGGCATCCAAATTGGAAAAGAAGAAGTAAAACTGTCCTTATTCATAGATGACAAGATATTGTACAGAGAAAACCTTAAAGACTCCATCAAAGAAAAGCTACCAGACTTAATAAATGAATATGGCAATGTAGCACCCAGAAATCAATGGCTTTTTTATACACCAATAACGAAATCACAAAAAAGAAACTAAAACAAACTAACAAACAAAAAACAATTCCATTTACCATTGCAACAAAAAAAATAAGATACTTAGGAATAAACTTAACTAAGAAGGTAAAAGACCTGTACTTTAAAAACTACAGGACATTGAAAAAGAGATAGAGGAAGACATAAACTAGTGGAAGAATATATTGCTGGAGAGCATTATGCTAAGTGAAATAAGTCAGTCAGAAAGAAATATCACATGCTCTCACTCATTTGTGGAATATAATGAACAACATAAACTGAGGAACAAAATAGATCCAGAGACAGAAAAGCATCAAACAGACCATCAAACTTCAGAAGGATGGCAGGGGAGGGGGGAGGGGTAAGAGATCAACCAAAGGACTTGTATGCATGCATATAAGCATAAGTGATGGATGTGGACAACAGGGGTGAGGGTGGGGGCAGAATTGGGAGGATGAGGGGACATTGGGGGGATAAGGACACATTTGTAATATCATATTCAATAAAGGGAAAAATATTTAAAAAATAAAAATAAATAAAAAACTGTGGTATGTCTACACAATGGAATACTATGCTGATATAAAAAAGAAGGAACTCTCACCATTTGCAGCAGCATGGATGGAACTGGAGAGCATTATGCTAAGCAAAATAAGCCAGTTGGAGAAAGATAAATATCACATGATCTCACTCATTTGTGGAATATAATGAACAACATACACTGATGAACTGAAATGATCCAGAGACATAGAAGCATCAAGCAGACCAACCAGCCTCAGAGTGAAAGCGGGAGTGGGGGGGTGAGAGACTTGTATGCATGCATATAAGCATAACCCTAGAACACAGATAGTATGGGAGTGAGGGCATGTGCTGGGGGGTGAAAATGACCGGGGAGAGGTTAATGGGGAAAAAGGAGAAATATATAATACTTTAAACAACAAAAGGGTTTTTGTTTTGTTTTTTTTAAAAAAAGAATACTCTCCTCTAATTTCATAACCCTTAGACAGGTTTCCAATTTCTTTCTCCTACCCGTATGTTTATAAAAAGAGTGATTGCAGCATTCCACATTCTTCCCCTCCACTGATAGCCCCCTTGGGCCATCCTCCCTTTCTTCTTTACTTTGGTAACTTACTTTCTCTGGTTCTTTTCTGAACTACTTTTCCTTGGAAAGACTGTGAAAAAAAGTCTTCCAGGCTAAAGTACTAAGAGCTAATACTGTGTATTTTTCTCTCCCTTTCTGGGAATTATCCATGGATAGGGAAGAAAAAGTTTCTATGCCAAAGGAATGAGCCACTAGGATACAGTATTACGATGATTTGAGGACACAGAGCCCTTTCTGGGAATCCCTCACATGCTATCATAAAGGCAGCAGACTGTTCTAAAAAATAAAAATATTAAAGAAAAGGAATGTCTCCCAGTCCATCTCTACTCTCTGAACCAGTCAACTTCCAGTCTGTATGTATGTGTACCATGGTTGGCCACATAATCTAGTCTTGGGTTTGAAAAATTGAAAAGGTGTTAGCACTGAAATCTCAGCAATCTGTAAATTGTGCTGTGAATACCAATAATGAAGTGAAGGCATGTGTCCCTTCAATTCTCCATCTTCATGAATATTCAAGATAAAGGTAGCACACGTAGAGTCACTTGTTATGCACTTGTGCATTTGAGGCTCCACATAGCAGCTGGATTCACTGACTGGCTCTAATGCAACAGAAATATTGAAAGTGATATGAAAAGACAGCCTCACCAACATTTGTATATTAAAAAAATTGTGCTGAAGCCCCTGTCAAGATTTCATATTTAGACGCTAATACAATTTAAACAATTTTCACAACCTCTTGACTTAAGAAATCATTGTTTGTATTTAACTTCTTTCTCTGCCTACCCTTGTAAAGTCAACTGGATAATGTAAGAATAAATTAAATCAATGCAACCAGCTGTGTATTTCAAATTACATTTATCTCTTTATTCAGACAGGCACAGCCCTAAACTTACATAAGTTGTTCCAGAAAAATTTATTAAGATAGAGTTTGCAGTAGCATCTACTGTAATAAAAAATGTTTTTTAAAAATTGTCATAATATATGGATTCCCTTATTTAAAATTTCCTCTCACTTCATGTTCTATGCCAGGAGGGCAGACAATCATGGACCAAACTCATAATGTTCATATTATAGCCTCACCTCTGCCATTAACCAGTTGGGATCCTTAAGCAAATCATTTTCCCTCTGTGGGCCCCCCTTCATTCAACTGTAGAATGAATGTAGTTGGACTAAGTCAGTTGTTCCCAGATAGCAGTCTATAGACAGGTATCAGTCAGTGACAAAATATTTATAAGACATTACTGAGCAAAAAATTATATAAAGATAATGTAGCTTTTGGTTAAGCTAAATTCAGTCAATTTGTAAAATTCTGAACCTATGTACTTATTGGTATTGGATTTTAAAAGGCCATTATTTTATGATATGCTGATAATAGAAATGGTAACATTTTTCTTTAAGCATATCTCCACTTGGCTATATTCAAATTTAGCAAGCTTATATCATTTCTTATGTTTTAAAAATATTATTGGTATATTATAATCAAAAGTTAATTAGATTGTATCTAAAATTCCTTCTTGCTCTGACATTTATAGAATTATGCATCCTATAACTTTTTCTTGCCCAGGCTTTACCATCTCTTTAGAGCCACATTCAAAAGTTTTGCTTTAAGAACCACTGTACTGAGCACCCATTTCAAAAGCATCTCCAAAAGATGTTGAAGTAGTCTGTTATAAATCAGTGGGTCTCATTTACCCTATCAATCCAAATCCCAATAAGCTGCAATATACAATACCCAAATGTTTACCACCTCCAATATTGGAGGAATCAACAATGACTGATGTTTCACAGAATGAGAGAGAGGAAGAGAGAGGGAGAGGGAGAGGGAGAGGGAGAGGGAGAGGGAGAGGGAGAGGGAGAGGAGAAAATTGAAGTAGTCATCAAAAAACTTCGAGCAAAGCCTGGGGCCAGAAGGCTTGACAAGGGAGTTTTACCAAACATTCAATGAAGAACTAAAACCTATCCTCCTCAGACTATTACAAAAAATTCAAGAGGAGGGCACACTTCCAAGCACTTTCTATGAAGCCAGCATTCCCATAATTACAAAACCAAGATGAGGAAAAAGAACTACAGGCCAATATCCCTGATAAACATAGATGCTAAAATCCTCAACAAAATTCTAGCAAATCGGCTCCAGCATTACATTAGAATGATCATACACTATGACCAAGTGGGATTTATTCCAGGGATGCAAGACTGGTAAAATATCTGAAAATCAATAAATGTGATATATCACATAAACAAATTGAGAGACAAAAATTACATAATCATATGAATTGATGCAGAAAAATCATTTCACAAAATCCAACACCCTTTCCTGATAAAAACTCTCAGTAAAGTGGGAATTGAGGGATCATATCTCAACATAATAAAAGCCTTATATGACAAACCTACAGTGAACATCATACTCAATGGGAAAAACCTAAAACCATTTCCCCAAGAACAGTAACAAGACAGGGATGCCCACATTCACCATTCCTGTTTGACATAATACTGGAAGTGTTAGCCATAGCTATCAGACAAGAAGAAGAAATAAAAGTCCTCTAAATTGGAAAAGAACAAGTAAAATTGTCATTATTTTCAGATGACATGATATTGTACAGAGAAAACCCTAAAGACTCCATCAAAAAACTACTATAATTAATAAATGAATTCAGCAATGTAGCAGGATACAAAATTAACACCCAGAAATCTATGGCTTTTTTATACACCAACTAGAGGCCTGGTGCTCAAATTTGTGCACAAGATGGGGGCCCATTGGGCCGGGTCGGCAAGGGGTAGGGAAGGGGCCACGGGTGATTGGCCAGCCAGCCCCACCCCCAATTGGGGTGTTGGAGGCGGATCAGGGGCCGGGCTGGCCAAGGGGGTGGGTAGGCCAAATTAGGGCCTGGATCAGGCTGGTTGGTTGCCACAGTGCACCTCATAGCCACTGGTTATTCTGGTCATTCCACCATTCCACCGGTCATTCTGGTCACTCCACTGTTCCAGTCATTCTGGTTGTTCCACCATTCCAGTCCCTCAGCCCGGCCTGCACCCTCTCCAATTTGGGACACCTTGGGGGATCCCTGTGGGATCAGACCTAAACCGGCAGTCAGACATTCCTCTCACAATCTGGGACTGCTGACTCCCAACCACTCACCTGCCTGCCTGCCTGATTGCTCCTAACCCTAACCACTTCTGCCTGCCAGCCTGATCACCCCTAAACACTTCCCTGTCAGCCTAAGCAATGTCTAACTGCTCCCCTGCCAGTTTGATTGCCCCCAACTGCCTTCCCCTGCAGGCCTAATACCACCCAACTGACCTCCCCTGTAGGCCCAGTCACCCCTAACTGCCCTCCCCTGCTGGCTTGGTCACTTCTAACTGCCCTCCCCTGCTGACCTGATCACCCACAACTGCCCTTCCCTGCCAGCCATCTTGTGATGACGGGGTGGCCATCTTGTGAACACATGGGGGTGGCCATGTTTTGCAATGGTTCGGCAGTCAATTTGCATATTTCCTCTTTATTATATAGGATTTTTTATTCCAAAATAGAGATTTGTTTATTAAGAATTATTTAGTGTTTGCATAAAAATCACCAATTGTTCCTCATAGGGCTTTGAACACACATGAATTCTTTGGGGGTCCCTTTATTCACCCCAACACTTGCAAAATACAGCTCTTGTTAGTACCAGGAGGGACAGTTAAGGCAGCAAGGTGATTCCTTGGGTCTTGGCATCGGGAGGCCTTCTGAGAGAACACACATGATAAGTAGTTTCTTAGGTAGGGTAGGCTGTCCCTGAAGAAAATACTTATGCAGAAGAATGCAAATTTAGTCATCTCTGGTCAGTTACTAATACCTTATAGCTTTAAAATAAAGTCATCTTGGGCAAAGTCATCAAAGGCTTGTTGGTTGTTTTCAAATATAAAAACTGTCTGGACAAAGACAGTAGGAAAGAGTGGGGTCTATACTGACAGCATTGTGAGGCTGGGCTGTGCAATCACAGGAGCACACAGCAGTATGCTTTAAAAAATAAAATACTGTATATTTTCAAATCAGACTCCTCGTGGTCCTTAGATGGCCCAAAACATCACTGCACCAGATCCTCATTTTTAAAATGAGGTGTATGACAGGGCTCCCCCAGGATCATGCACCACATGGGGGGACAGGGACAGAAAACCCTAGGACTTGACTTACTAGCAACATTAACTGATTTTTATCACACTGAAATGAAGGCAGTTGATCTGTGCTGCTGTGAAATTCAAAGGTGATTCATAGGTAGGGTGGTTATTTATTGCTCTATTAGGATAGACCCCCAAAATGACTTTTCAGAAACCAGGGCTGTCCCCTGCAACCCCAGCCAGACTCTGGGTCGCTCTGGGAGATGCAGGCCAAGGCAGCCTCTAGGTTGCTTCACAGTGATTCTGGCTTGTATGTTTCTGGGAGTGCCGACCGCTGGGCACACCTACACCTTGTAGTTGAGGTTGGCATTTATCTTGGTGTACACCTTGTAGATGACGTTGATGATGCTGGCCGTGTAGTTGACCAGGAACAGGTGGACCTTCTCCAGGCACTCCTCCTCCGTCACATTCTGGCCCTTGGAGAGTGCTTTTAGGAAGTCAGACTTGTAGGAAGTGGCATACAGTGCTGCCTGGAAGGTCTTCTGCAAGATCCAGCTGTGCTACTTCTTGAGCACCATCTTGTAGGCCTTGGTGGCATTGACAAGGATGAGGTTGGGGTGGCTAACATCCCACTATCCGTCTCAAATGCTCTGCAGGAAGACCTGAATGAAGCGAAGGCCCCTTTTCAGGCACATCAGCTCCAGCATGCCCCTCACTTTGAGCCACTCTGCTCCAAACATTTCCTTCTCCGCCTCCAGGATGTTCTGCAGGGTCTGGAACTTGACCAGGTCAGTGTTGTACACAGCTTTGATTTTCGTGATGTTACCACTTATGTCTGCCTTGATGGGCATAAACACTGGGGACCCAAGGCAATCAAAGAAGGGCAGCAAGTGGGACACCGCCTCCAGGAAGGGCCCGGTCTTGATCTGCTTGTACGCGGGCAGCGGCTTCAGCAGGTGCTCGGCCAGCAATGCCATTTCGGGGTTGAGGCTGGCGGTGATGCCCCAGCCAGCGCCCCAACCCCCCCTCAGCTGCCACCGTCCATGCCTGGGCCATCACTACCGACTAGACGTGTCGACCCAAGACTATTATTAGTATAGATAATGAACTCAAAGAAAGAGATATTTAAAAAAAAATCCCATTTACCATTGCAACAAAAAATTTACGATACCAGGAATAAATATAACAAAGGAGGTAAAGGACATGTACTCAGAAAATTACAGGATGCTGAAAAAGGGATGGAGGAAGACATAAACAAATGGGAGAATATACTGTGTTCATGGACTAGTAAAATCAACATCATTAAAATGTCCATACTACACAAAACAATCTATAGATACAATGCAATCCCCATTAAAATACCAACTACATATTCAAAGACCTAGAATAAACTCTCCAAAAATTCATCTGGAATTAAAAAAAAAAAAAGACCCCAAATAGCTCCAGCAATTTTGAGAAAGGAGAACTAAGTTGGAGGGATCCCAATGCCAGATACAAGCTATATTACAAAGCCACTGTCCTCTAAACTGCCTGGTAGTGGCACAAGAACAGACATATAGACCAATGGAACAGAACAAAGAGCCCAGAAATTGACCCAAGCCATTATGCTCAATTAATATTTGACAAAGGAGGCAAGAGCATACAATGGAGACAAAACAGTCTCTTCAATAAATGGTGTTGGGAAAATTGGACAGATACATGCAAAAAAAAATGAAACTAGACCAGCAACTTACACCATACACAAAAATAAACTCAAAATGGATATAGGACTTAAACATAAGATGGGAAACCATAAAAATCTTAGAAGAAGCCATAGGCAGCAAAATAGCAGAGATTTGTCTTAGCAATGTCTTTACCGACACAACTCCTAGGGCAATGGAAACTAAGGAGAAAATAAACAAATGGGACTACATCAAAATAAAAGCTTCTGTACAGCAAAAGAACCATCAACAGAACAATAAGAAAGCCCACTACACAGGAGAAGATATTTGCCAATATTGTCTCCAATAAGGGTTTTATCTCCAAAATTTATAGGGAACTCATACAACTTAACAAAAGGAAGATAAACAAACTAATAAAAAAATGGGCAAAGGACCTAAATAGACACTTTTTGAAAGAGTACATACAGAAGGCCAGGAGACATGCTCAAAGTCACTAATCACCTGAGAGATGCAAATCAAAACGACAATAAGGTACCATCTCACACCTGTCAGAATGGCTATCAACAAATCTACAAATGACAAGTGCTGGCAAGGATGTAGAGAAAAAGGAACCCTCGTGCAATGCTGGTGGGAATACAGACTAGTGCAACCACTGTGGAGAACAGTATGGAGTTGCCTCAAAAAATAAAAAATGGACCTCCCATTTAACCCAGTGATCCCACTTCTAGGAATATATCCCAAGAAATCAGAAACATCAATTAAAAAGGATATATGCACCCCTATGTTCATAGCAACGTAATTTGCAATAGCTAAGATTTTGGAACAGCCTAAGTGCCCAACAGCAGATGAGTGGATTAGAAAACTGTGAAATATCTACACAATGGAATACTACGCTGCTGTAAAAAAGATGGAATTCTTACCATTTGTAACAGCATGGATGGAACTGGAGAGCATTATACTAAGCGAAATAAGCCAGTCAGAGAAAGATAAATATCACATGATCTCACTTATTTGTGGAATATAATGAACAATATAAAGTGATGAACAAAAATAGAACCAGTCATAGAAGCATGGAACAGGCTGTCCAACCTATGAGGAAAGACAGGGGGTAAGGGGGTAGGAGATCAACCAAAGGACTATGCATGCATATGAGCATAACCAATGAACACAGATAGGGGGGTGAAGGCATGTGCTGGGGGTTGGGGGCTGGTGGGGAGTGGTCAAGGATGGGAAAGGAGTCCTATGTAAAACTTTAAACAATAAAGAATTTAAATTTTAAAAAGATAGAGACAATCTACCATCCAGTCATGCAGTAACCAGTTTCCTAGTAATCTTTCAGCATCCTCAGAAAAGAAACTTGCCATTCAGGTTGTTCAAACTATATACTATGCCAAAAAAGGCCATTTTACCAACCAACCGCCACTTGGCAACATCTGAAAGCTGGTTTAAGAATATCTGGAAGTAATACAGTTCCTGGATTCTAAACACAAAGAATTCCAACAATTCCAACAAAATTGGAGTTGGTTATCCTAGATCCATTAGGGAGAAAAGTTAACCTGTTTGTTAACGTCAAGGAATCGTGTTGCTCAAAGTCAACACAACTCTAAAGATATAGAAAAAATGCACCTGGATCTGTAAGCCCAGTAAACAACCTCACTTGTGTGCTGCAGAGGATTATTGGCAAAGGGAGTCTTTAAATTACCCTTATAACATGTGTCTCTTTGTCAAAGCACCAAATGCCCCTTTCCTCGGTGGCCAAACTAATGAAAAGAGTGTACATCTACAGATGGCAACAAGACATATATTGAGCCAATTATTATAATCTCTTCTACCAATACTTTTAGCATGCATCAAGCAACTTTCAAAGTATCAGAAAGATATCCAGAAGATAAGCAGCAAAGGGCAGGTGTAGTCTGGCTAGTCAGAAGTCCAGAAGTCTGGATGGTTATACCTGAGTGATTAGGAGCTGGCTTAAACATTCACAGTTCATAACCTTACATGTAAGGCCAGCTCCTGACTAACTCTAAGCAGCTTTTTAATTCTCCCTGTTTAAGCAAGGCCCTCACCAAGTCAGTTGATGCTATACCAAAAATTATAAAGACTTCTTATTTAAGATAAACTAATATATTATTTCTCTGCTTATTTATATTTTGAAAGAGGATTTCAAGCATACAATTTACCTTCAAAATTAACATACCTGCAATAGGATACAACCTGGTTTAAAGTAAATTTCACTGAAATGGAAGCCAAAATTCTAGCTTTTTAGCAACTCATTGGTTTACATTGAGGAAGTTACTTTACCCCTATATTTTTTCTTCTGTGCAATGGAAGCTTTGAACTAGATGACGTGTAACTGCACTTATAGTAATAATGGTCTATTTTAACCTTGTTCAGAAGAAACTTAATCTACAGAGAATGTTGGCACTGTTTACAAATTTTATTTTTATGGACATTAACACTGCCCTACACCATACACACTCACATCGAGATACTTGGGTGATAGTCTCAGCCATGTCACTAGATTACCTTGGGTAAATCACTTAACTTCTCTGAGTCTTTCTCTTTCTCTGTAAAAGTAAAGGTATGAAATGTCCCAGCAGTTTTCAAATGATGTTCCATGAAGGACTTGTATTACACATGCCTATAGAGCTATGAGTAGCTCAAGAACTACCATATCAGAAGGCAAGAGGGAAGACCATGGAGAAAGCCATTTGTGTGAGACCCTTGGACACCTATCCCTATCATGACACTAATCAGAGCACCTCTGTTTTTATCTAAATTACTTTTTGGATTAGCTAATATTTTACTTGAGAAGGAGATTCAATAAGGGAAAGGTAATTTGAAAACCATAGTACTAAGTTGTTCCCTGTGTTCAATTTTATGTAGAGTAAGCACTTACTATTTGTGAAGTGACTGATTTAGTGATTCTAAATCATATGCCAAAAAACTTTTTTGTGGAAAGGTCAGATAGTAAATATTTTAGACTTTGTATGCCATTAAGTCTCTGTCATTATTACTAAACACTGCCATTGCAGTATAAAAGCTGCCTCCTTGAACAATACATAAAACAAATGCTCATGGGTGGCTGTGTTCCAATAAAAATTAACTTTTGAACCCTGAAATTTGAATTCTATGAAGTTTTTATGTGTCACAAAATACTATTATTTTTTGTTTTCTTCAACCATTTTACAATATAAAACCCATTTTTATTTATTTTAAATAATGTCTTATTTTATAATTACAGTTTACATTCAATATTATTTTGTACTAGAGGCCTGTTGCTTGAAATTTGTGTACAGGTAGGGTCTCTAGGCCTGGACAGTGATCAGAGCCAATTGGGGCCTTCCAGCTGCCAGCAGGGGCCTCCCTTCCCTGGCTGCCAGCTGCCAGCTGCTGGCCAGGGCCTTCCTTCATTCTGTGCCTCCCCCTGGTGGTCACCTCACATTACAGAGTGATCGTCGAACTCCTGAGGGAAGACTTTGCATATTAGCCTTTTATATATATATATATAGATTAGTTTCAGGTGCACAGCATAGTGGTTAGACAATAATATAATTTACAAAGTGTTCTCCCTGATATTTCAAGTATATTTTACCATATGTAGTTATTACAGTATTGTTGACTGTATTCGTTATGCATACTTCATATCCCTGTGAAAATTTTGTAACTACAAATTTGAACTTGTCCAGTCGTCTGGTCATCTGTTCAACCAATCAAAGCATAATATGCTAATGATATGTTAAGCCTGCTCAACTGCTCACTATGACATACACTGACCACCAGGGGGCAGGCGCTCTGGCTGGTAGGTTAGCTTGCTGCTGGAGTCTGGCCAATTGGGACTGAGCAAGATGGGCCAGAAATGCCCTGGAGCCCTCCTGCAGTCCCTCCCCAGCTGGCCAACCTCCCCATCCCTCCCTGGCCCCAATTGTGCACTGGTGGGGCCCCTTGGCCTGGCCTGTTCCCTCTCACAATCTGGGACCCCTTGGGGGATGTTGGAGAGCCTGTTTCGGCCTGATCCCACAAGCCATGTTGAGGGACCCCATGGTGCAATAATTTGTGCACCGGGCCTCTAGTTATTTATAATAGCCAAGTTATGAAACCAACCCAAGTGCCTATCAATAGACAAGTGGGGGGGAAAAGCTGTGGTACATATATTCAATGGAATATTACTCTGCCATAAAAAAATGAAATCTTATCATTTGCCATAGAATGAATGGACCTAGAGGCTATTATGCTCAGTGAAATAAGAGAAAGAAAAATAACATATAATTTCACTTATATGTAGAATCTAAAGAACAAAATAAAACAAAAATAAATGGACAAACAAAATTGAAACAGACTCATAGATACAGAGAAAGAATTGGTGCCAGAGGGAACTATGGGTTAAAGAGATGAAGGGACTAGGAAGTACAAATTGGTAGTTACAAAATATTCACAGGAAGGTAATTAAAACATAGGAAATAATGTCAATAATATTTTAATAACTATGTGTGGTGCCAGTTGGAATGCTGGAAATATTGAGGAGAACACTATGAAAAAATGTTAATGATTTATTGTTAAATGTAAAGAAATGTTTATATTTATAAATGTATAAATATATCTATAGATATAGATACATATAGAGATAGATATAGATATATAGTAAGTCCTCACTTAACATCATTGATAGGTTCTGGAAAACTGTAAATTTAAGTGAAGTGACCTTTTTTACCATAGGCTAATTCATATAAACAAAAGCTAAATACCTGCCCTGACCGGTTTGGCTCAGTGGATAGAGTGTCAGCCTGTGGACTGAAGGGTCCCAGGTTCGATTCCAGTCAAGGGCATGTACCTTGGTTGCGGGCACATCCTCAGTAGGGAGTGTGCAGGAGGCAGCTGATCAATGTTTCTCTCTCATAGATGTTTCTAACTCTCTATCCCTCTCCCTTCATCTCTGTAAAAAATCAATAAAATATATATATATATTTTTTTTTAAAAAAAAGCTAAATACCTATGTCATATTTCTGGTCCCAAACATGATATGACTTTGGGTGATGAACACACAATCTAACATAAAGATCAGATATCATAGAAATGCAGGCTTGAAACTTATATAATATTCTTAACCAATGTCACTCCAATAAAATTAATAAAACAAAAAAAATCAAACTTCTAAAGACCTAAAACACTTATAGTATTAAACATTGAAATCAATGCAAGCTATACACACATTTAAGAAAGATTAATAAAAATAAGAACATTATTTTTCAACCTGCTTATTCCAGTTCAGGGTCCAGGATGATCAGAGCCTATCCTGGAAGCTCTGTGAAAAGCAGGAAATTACACTACACTGGACAGAATGCTGTTCAATTGCAAGGGCCAATCACACTCACTCCTATGGAACAATTTAGACACTCCAAGTAACCTAACATGTACAGCTTTGGGATGTGGAAGGAAACACAAGTACCCAGAAAAAAATCTACACAGACTTGGGGAGAACATGCAAATGATACAGACAATGGCCCCAACAAGGAATCAATCTTTTTTTCTTATCAATGTTATAACTAAAGACATTGAACAAAATGATGTTATTTAAGGGCCTACTATAGATATACAGTGGTAGGCAGAATAATGGCTTCTCAAAGATGTCCACCTCCTAAACCCTAGAATCTGTGAGTATGTTGCCTTACATGTCACAAGAAACATTGGAAACATAGATGTGATTAAAGCACATGTAATTATGCAATTTATGGGTGCTTTTTTTTTGTTAATCCTCACCAGAGTATATTTTTCCCATTGATTTTTAAAGAGAGTGGAAGGGAGAGAGACAAAGAGGAGAGAGAGAGAGAGTTAGAGAGAGAGAGAGGTGAGAAACACATCCATTGTTTGCCTCTCGCACATGCCCAGTCTAGGACCAGGGATCGAACCTGCAACCCAGGTACGTGCCCTTGACTAGGAATCAAACCTGAGACTCTTCAGTGTGTGGGCCAACGCTCTAACCACTTAACAAACTTGCCAGGGCAGCAGTTTATTATTTTGTATTCATTCTATTTATTCTTTGATCTTTTAATTTTTTTCAATTACAGTTTGCAATCAATTTTATTTTGTATTCGTTTCAGGTGTACACACTTAACATGGGGAGATTATCCTGGGTTATCTGCATGAGTCCAGTGAGATCACATGTGTCCTCCTATAGATGTGACTATAGAGAATTTGTCAGTGAGATGCAAACTTGTTGTTGGAAAATGAAGGAAGGGGTCATGAGCCAAGGAATGCAGACAGCTTCTAAAATCTGGAAATACATACACACACACACACACACACACACACACACGCACAGGGAAAGAGATTATTCACTAAAGCCTCTAGATAGGAACAGAGTCCTGCTAACACTTGATCTTAGTCCAATGACACCCATTTCAGGCCTCCTACCTACAGAAATTTAAGGTAATAAATTTGTTTTAAACCACTAAATTTATGGTAATTTGCTACTGCATCTAAACACACACACATGCACATGATAGAGGATATTTATCAAAATATAATAGCAGTTAACTTTATTTGGTGTGGTTATAGACATGTTCATTTGTTGTTTATTTTTCTCTTTCCAACAATAAAATATTTCAAGCATACAGAATAAACAGAAATATACATATATAGCTATGATGTCTGCTGATAGATAGACAGATCTCCCATTTTACCCAATGTGCTTGTATACATTTTCCTATCCCATTGCCTCCCCTGCCATCCTGGTTGCTTCTTACTGCCTCCCTCTGCCAGCCTGGTCCCCCCTCACCCTCCCGCCAGCCTAGTCACCCCCAACTGCACCCCCCAACTTGCCTGGTTTCCCCACACAGCCTGCTGTTCAGTTGTTTGGTCACCCCTCACTGTCCCCCCGCCAGCCTGGTCGCCCCATATAGCCTGCTGCTCAATCATTTGGTCGGCCCTCACTAACCCCCCTGCCAGCCTGGTTGCCCCACGCAGCCTGTTTCGTCATCCATTCGGTTGTTTTGGTTGCAACGGTCACTTATGCTTTTATATATAGATTCCAGTAATAAGTAATTTGAAAAATAATTGGAGCACAATGGATTAGCACTGAAATATAAAGATTTTTTTTTTCTGTGGTAAGAACATTTAACATGAGAGCTACCCTCTTAACAAATGTTTAAGTGCTCAATACAGTGATATTGGTATCTATAGGCAAAATGTCATACAGTGGATATGTAGAATTTATTCAACTTAGATAACTGAAATTTGATACCCTTTGAATAGCAATTACTTCCATCTTGTTCCTGTTCTTAGGGGAAGTGGTTTTAGTTTTTACCCATTGAGTATAATGTTGGCTGTAGGTGTGTCATAATAAGGCTTTTATTATGTTGAAGTATAATCTCTCTATTCCCACTCTGCTGAGAGTTTTTATCAAAAAAGGGTGTTGGATTTTGTTGAATGCTTTTTCTGCATCAATCGATATGATTATATGATTTTTGTCTCACAATTTGTTTATGTGATGTATAATGTTTATTGATTTACAGACATTGTACCAGACTTGCATCCCTGGAATAAAACACACTTGGTCATGGTGTATGATCTTTCTAATGTAATGCTGCATCCAATTTTCTAGAACTTTTTGAGGATTTTAGCATCTATTTTTATCAGAGATATTGGCCTGTAATTCTTTTTATTTTTAGTGTCTTTATCTTATTTTGGGATTAGGGTAATGCTGGCTTCATAGAGAGAGCATGGAAGTGTTTCTTCCTCTTGAATTTTTTGGAATAGTCTGAGAAGGATAGGTTTTATTTCTTTGTTGAATGTTTGGTAAAACTTCCCTGTCAAACCATCTGGTCTAGGACTTTTGTTGGCTGAAAGTTTTTGTTTGTTTGTTTGTTTTGTTTTTATTAATGTTTCAGTTCTATTAGTAGTTATTATCCTATTCACATTCTTTGATTCTTCCTGATTGAGTTTTCGAAGGTTTTATTTTTCTAGGAATATTTCCATTTCTAGTAGGTTGACCAGTTTGTTGGAAAATCATTTTTTACAGTATTTTTTTTACAATCCTTTGTATTTCTGTGGGGTCTGTTGTTATTTCACCTCTTTCATTTCTGATTTTGTATAATTGGCTACTCTCTCTTTGCTTCTTGGTGAGCCTGGCTAGAGGTTCATCAATCTTGTTTATCCTTTTAAAGAACCTGCTCTTGGTTTCATTGATCTTTTGTATTGTATTTTTGGTCTCTATGTCATTTATTTCCACTCTGATCTTTATTATTTCCTTCCTTCTGCTGACCCTGGGTTTTCTTAGTGCTCTCTTTCTTTTCTTTTTTAAAAAATATATTTCTTTATTGATTTCAGAGAGGAAGGGAGAAGGAGAGAGAGATAGAAACATCAATGATAAGAGAGAATCATTGATCGGCTGCCTCCTGCACGCCCCCTACTGGGGATCGAGCTTGCAACCCAAGCATGTGCCCTTGGCTGGAATTGAACCTGGGACCCTTCAGTCTGCAGTCTGATCCTCTATCCACTGAGCCAAGCTGGCTAGGGCTTAGTGCTCTCTTTCTAATTCTTCAAGTTGCATAGTTAGATAGTTTATTACCAGTTTTTCTTTCTTTTTTTTATTTTTTGACGTAGGCCTGTAATGCTATGAACTTCCCTCTCAGGATTGTTTTCACTATGTCCCAAAGATTTTGGATTGTTGTGTTTTCATTGTCATTTGTTTCCAGGATGTCTTTTATTTCTCCTTTGATCTCTTTGGTAACCCAGTCATTGTTTAATAGCATGCTATTTAGCCTCCAAGTGTTTGAGATTTTTGATTGTTTTTATTTGTAGTTGATTTCTAATATTATGCCATTGTCTATCTTGAAAATGTCCTATGTGAACTTGAGAAGAATGTATATTATGTAGCTTTGGGGTGAAACGTTCTGAAGATGTTAAGTCCACCTGACCTAGTGAGCCATTTATGATTGCTATTTCTTTGCTGATTTTTTGTTTATAGGATTATCCAGTGGTTTCAATGTGGTACTAAAGTCCCATACCATAACTGTATTGCAGTCAATCTTTCCCTTGATATATGCCAGGAGTTTTATTTATGTATTTGAGTGCTCCTGCGTTGGGTGCATATATGTTTACCAGAGTTATATCCTCCTATTGTATTGATATCTTTAGTATTATGACCTGGTCTTCCTTATCTATTGTTATGGACTTCACTTTGTGGTCTTGTTTGTCAGATATAAGTATTGCTACCCCAGGTTTTTTGGTTGTTTTTTGTTTTTTTTTTTAATTTTCATTTGCCTGAAAAAAAAATTCCATCCCTTTACTTTCAGTCTGTTTGAGTCCCTTGTTCTGAGGTGGGTCTCTTGTAGAAAGCATATATATATAGGTCATGTTTTCTCATCCATTCAGTCACTCAATGTCTTTTGATTGGAGCATTTAGTCCATTTATGTTTAAAGTTATTATTGATAGGTACTTGTTTGTAGCCATTTTTATTTTTTGTGCCTGTGTTCCTTCTTCCCTCCTTTTTTCCCTTCTTTTTACAACAGTCCCTTCAGCATTTCTTGCATTTCTGGCTTGGTATTGATAAATTCCTTTAGCCTTTTTTGTCTGTGAAGCTCCTGATGTCCCCTTCAATTTTGAATGATAGCCTTGCTGGATGAAGTATTCTTTGATTCAGTCCCTTGCTTTCCATTACTTTGCATACTTCATTCCATTCCCTTCTGGCCTGATGTGTTTCTGTTGAGAAATCATTTTATAATCTAATGGGAGAGCCTTTGTAGGTAATTCTCTGTCTCTCTCTTGCAGTCTTTAAGATTCTCTCTTTGTTGTTAACATTTGTCATTGTAACCTCGATGTGTCTTGTTATGGGTCTTTTTGGGTTCACCTTGTTTGGGACTCTCTCTGCTTTTGTGACTTTTTTCTTTCCCAAATCAGGGGAGTTTTCTGTCATTATTTCTTCAAATAGGTTTTCTAATCCTTGCTCCTCTTCTAGTCCTTCTGGCACCCCTATTATATGTATGTTACTTCATTTCATTTTGTCCCAAAACTCCCTTAGGTCCCCTCCTGCTTTCTATTTTTTTCTTCCGTTGCTGTTTAGCTTGGTTGTGTTTCTCTGCCCTGTCTTCTAACTCACTAATTTGGTCCTCCACTTCTTCTAGTCTAATGTTGAAACCTTTCATTATAACTATAGGCACTACGTTGTATAACAGATCTCTATAAAATACTCATTTAGAATAACTGAAACTTTATACTCATTCAACAAAAACTCACCATTTCCCCTAAGCCCTTGAATACTGCTAATAGGTTAAGTGCATCTGTGAGTTTGACTATCTACATCCCTCATTTGTGTGGAATCATGCAATATCTGTCCTTCTTCTGTGGCTGGCTCATTTCACTTAGCAAAAAGTCCTGCAAGTTCATCCACACTGTCACAAATGTCAAAATCTACTTCTTAAAGTTGAATAATAGTCCATTGTATGCATATATACCATATTTTATTTATTTATTAATCTGTCTATGAACACTTGAATTGTTTTCATACTTTTGTTATTGTGAATAATGCTTTATTGAGCAGGGGATTGTAAATATCTCTTTGAGATCCTGATTTCAATTGTTGGATATATACCCAGAAATGGAAATGCTGAATCACATGGTAATTCTAGATTTTACTTTTTATTTTTGAGTAACCTCCATATTGTTTTTCCAAGCTGATACACCATTTTTATCCCTACTAATACTGTTCAGGCCTACAATTTCTCCACATTCTTGCCAACACTTGTTATCTTTTGTTTTTTTGATAATAGCCATCTTAACAGGTAATTTGTATTTGCACTTCCCTTATAATAAATGTTGTTTAACATCTTTCATATACTTGTTGGTCTTGTGTATGTTTTCTTTGGAGAAATATATGTTCATGTCCTTTACCCATTTTAATTTAATTTTTAGATTTTTCTTTTGTTTTGTTATTGAGTTGTAGGAGGCTCCTTACACATTTTGAAAATTAAAACCCTATCAGATATATGGCTGGGAAATATTTTATCCCAATCTTTAAGTTGCCTTTTTACTCTGTTTATTATTTTCTCTGCTATACAGAAGCTTTTTAGTTTGATATGGTTCCACTTGTCTATTTTTTTTTTCTTTTGTTGCCTGAGCTTTTAACATCATATCTAAGAAAGCATTGATATGAACAATATCAAGAAGCTTTTCTCTTATATATTCTTCTAGGTTCTTTACAGTTCCAAATGTACATTTAAGATTTTAACCCATTTTGAGTTGATTTTTGTGTAAGGTATAAAGTAGGGGTCCTATTTCATTTTTGACATGTGTATACTGAGTTTTTCTAATACCATTTGAAGAGACTATCCTTTCCCCACATTGTGCATTCTTTGCACCCTTATCAAAGATAGGTTGACAATACATGCATTGGTTTATTTCTGGGTTCTCTATTCAGTTTCATTGGTATATATGTCTGTCTTTATGCTAGTATCATGCTGTTTTAACTACTTGTAATATATTTTGAGATCTGGAAGTGTGATGGCTCCAAGTTTGTACTTATTTATCAAAATCATTTTGGCTATTTAAGGTCTTTTGTGGTTCTCTATGATTTTTAGGATATTTTCCTATTTCTGTAAAAAATGCTATTAGGGGGAGAAACCAAGATGGAGGCATAGGTAAACACCGGAGATTGCTGCCTCGCACAACCACTTCAAAAAAAAAACTAAAAGATGGAATGGACATCACCCAGAACCACAGGAAGGCTGGCTGAGTGGAAATTCTACAACTAGAAGGAAAGAGAAAAGCATAGGTCTCAGGCTCTCAGCTCCAGTTCTGGGCAAGTCTCTAGGGACCCAGACTCATACGGGAGAAGCAGGACTGTCCAGCATTGGTAGGAACTGGAGGGCAGCTTTCTCTCAGAGGGGCTTGCAGCGATTACCGGGACATTGAGAAGCAAAGCCTCTGAGGGCAAGATTGAGAGCAGCCATAACTGCTAGGCCTTCCCTGTTGATCCCGTGGGACCCGCCCTGCCCAAGCCCTGCAGGAAGGCTTTTGCTGGATAGCCTCAGACAAAGGCTAGATTAGCACCTCCCTAGAGATCCAGGAGCCAGGAAGCCCAGAGGTCAGAGTGGGACCATCCAGTTTGAAGCTCTGTGGAAACATAAAGGACACACTCAGGGGGCAGACTCAGTGAGCACCAAAGCCCCATTGAGGCAAGTCTTGCCCCAGAGGGGTGTCTCCAGCACAGAAGTTCTCCCACTGCAGACACAGCTGATTCTCACAGACAATTGGCCTGGAGGCCAATTCCTCCCAGTGATACCTACAACAATCAAGGCTTAACTACAACAAGACTGTGCACAAACCCCACAAGGGGGTGCACCAAGAGTGTCCTCCTCAGGTAACTGAGGAGGCTGAACCACTGGGCCCTAGAGGACACTTAGCACAGAAAACCACTGTATCAACACAGGGAAGCATAAAAAATGCGGAGACAAAGAAAAAGGACACAAATGACAGAAATGGAGGAAAGCAACCTACTGGATATAGAGTTCAAAACCACACTTTTAAGGTCTTTCAATAATTTTCTAGAAACTGCAGATAAACTTAATGAGATCTACAAGAAATGTAATGAGACCCTCAATGTTGTGATAAAGAACCAACTAGAAATTAAGCATACACTGACTGAAATAAAGAATATTATACAGACTCTCAACAACAGACTAGAGGATTGCAAGAATCAAGTCAACGATTTGAAATACGAAGAAACAAAAAACACCCAACCAGAAAAGCAAAATGAAAAAAGAATCCAAAAATATGAAGATAGTGTAAGGAGCCTCTGGGACAGCTTCAAGCACACCAACATCCAAATTATAGGGGTGCCAGAAGAAGAGAGAGAGCAAGATATTGAAAACCTATTTGAAGAAATAATGACAGAAAACTTCCCCTACCTGGTGAAAGAAATAGACTTACAAGTCCAGGAAGCGCAGAGAACCCCAAACAAAAGGAATCCAAAGAGGACCACACCAAGACACATCATAATTAAAATGCCAAGAGCAAAAGACAAAGAGAGAATCTTAAAAGCAGCAAGAGAAAGACAGTCAGTTACCTACAAGGGAGTACCCATAGGAATGTCAGCTGATTTCTCAACAGAAACTTTGCAGGCCAGAAGGGAGTGGCAAGAAATATTCAAAGTGATGAATGCCAAGAATCTACAACCAAGATTACTTTATCCAGCAAAGCTATCATTCAGAATTGAAGGCCAGATAAAGAGCTTCACAGATAAGAAAAAGCTAAAGGAGTTCATCACCACCAAACCAGTATTATATGAAATGCTGAAAGGTATCCTTGAAGAAGAAGAAGAAGAAGAAGAAGAAGAAGAAGAAGAAGAAGAAGAAGAAGAAGAAGAAGAAGAAGAAGAAGGTAAAGATACAAACTATGAACAACAAATACACATCTATCAACAAGTGAATCTGAAAATCAAGTGAATAATCTGATGAACAGAATGAACTGGTGATTATAAAAGAATCAGGGGCATAGAAAGGGAGTGGACTGACTATTCTTGGGGGGGAAAGGGCTGTGGGGGATGCGGGAAGAGACTGGACAAAAATCGTGCACCTATGGATGAGGACAGTGGGTGGGGAGTGAGGGAGGAGGGGAGGTGGGAACTGGGTGGAGGGGAGTTATGGGGGGCAAAAAGAGGAACAAATGTAATAATCTGAACAATAAAGATTTAATAAAAATTTTTAAAAAATGCTATTAGGATTTTAATGGGGGGTAGTATTAAATTTATAGATTGGTTGGTGTAATAAGGTCATTCTAACAATATTAAATAATCCTGTCCATGAAGACAGAATGTCTTCCATTCATTTGTATCATCTCTACTTTCTTTGATCAGTGCATTGTAATTTTCTGTGTACAGGTCTTTTACCTGTTTGGATAAGTTCATTATAACTATTTTATCCATTTTTATGATACTATATATGGGATTGTTTTTCTAATTTTTTCCAGTTGGTTAGTTGTTAATGTATAGAAATGCACCTGATTTCTGTATGTTGAATTTGTAATCTGTAACTATATGGAATATGTTTATTAGTCTAAATGTTTAATGGAGTCTTTAGAGGTTTCTACCTAAAGGATCATATCATTTGCAAACACAGATAATTTTACTTCATTTTTTATTTGCATTCTTTTGATTTATTTTCTTTGGGGGAGGGGCTCATTGCTCTGAAAGGGATTTCCAGTATTGTGTTAATTAGGTGGTGAAAGTAGGCATGCTTGTCTTGTTCCTGATGTTGGAGGAAAAGCTTTTATTTTTCATTTTTAGTATGATGCTAGTTGTGGGCTTGCCATATATGGCCTTTATTTATTAAATTACACTCCTTCCATATTTTTTCTTCATTTTTATCATGAAAAAGATGTTGAATTTTGTCAAATGCCATCTTTGCCGTTATTAAAATCATCATGTGATTTTTATCCTTCACTCTGTTAATGTGGTATATCACATTAATTGATTTGCATATGTTCAACTATCCTTACATCCCAGGAATTAATGCCACTGATCATGGTAAATGGTCCTTGTCATATACCACTTAATTTTGTTTGCTAGTAATTTGTTAAGGATTTTTGCATCCATACTTATAAGGGATATTGGCCTATAATTTTCTTTTATTGCAGTGCCCTGCCTTTGTCTGGCTTTTGTGTTTGGATTATGTTCTCCTCTTCTATTTTTTTAAGAGTATGAGAAGAATTAGCATTATTCTTTAAAATGTTTGGTAGAATGCACTGGTGAAGTCATCTCGTTCTTAACTTGTCTTTGTTGAAAGGTTTTTGGTTATTATTCAATCTTCTTTCTAGTAAATGGTCTGTTCAGATCTTCTGTTTCTTCTTGATTCAGTTGTGGTAAGTTGTATGTTTCTAGAATGTATCCTTTTTAGGTTGTCCAATTTTGGGGCTAGTATATTTGTTCCTAGTATTCTCATGATTCTTTGTATTTATGTGGTATCAGTTGTAATGTCTCCTCTTTCATTTATGCTATTATTTATTTGATTTTTTTAGCCTACCTTAAGGTTTGTCAATTTCATTGATCTTTTCAAAGAATCAACTCTTGAAAATTAAACTCTTATCAAATGTATCATTGGCAAATAATGTTCTCTCAAAGTGGGTTCCCTTTTCATTTTGATCCTGGTTTCTTTTGCCATTTGTTTATGTTTCCTTTATTTCTCTTGCCCTAGGCATTGAAAATCAGTAAAAATTCTGCTACATGAGATGTCTGATACTTTTCTGCCTATGTTTTCTTCTAGGAATTATATGGTTTCATGACTTACATTTCAGTCTTTTATCCATTTTCAATTTATTCTTGTGTATGGTGTAAGTTGGTGGTCTAGTTTCATTTTTTTTCATGTACCTTTCCAATTATCCCAAAACCTTTTTTTGAAGAGACTCCCTTTACTCCATTGTGTGCTCTTGCCTCATTTGTCAAATATTAATTGAGCATAATGCCTAACCTATGGATCCAGACAATAGTGCAGTGGAGGCCTGGATAGGGGGTTGGAATTGGGAGGAGGTGGTCACTAGGTAGGAGAAGGGACATTTGTCATACTTCCAACAATAAAGAAATGTTTTTTAAAAGTCAACTGTCAGTTACACTAATATTTTCCTATTGTTTTCTTAGTCTCCATTTTATTTTTTTCCTTTTTTATTAACTTTATTGGGGTAAAATTGGTTAATATGATCATATAGGTTTCAGATATGGGTTTCTATGTTTCAAGATCTGTATATATTGCACTGTATACCCACCAGCCAAAGTCAAATCTTCTGCTGTCACCATATATTAGGGCCCCCTTCACTCCCTACCTCCTTTCCTCTGGCAACCACCACAGTGCTCTTTGTGTTCATGAGTTTCAGTTTTATATTCCACTTATGAGTGAAATCATATGGTTCTTAGCTTTTTCTGACTGACTTATTTCACTGAGCATAATATCCTCAAGGTCCATCCATGTTGTTGCAAATGGAGGTATTTCACTCTTTCTTATGACTGAATAGTATTCCACTGTGTATATGTACCACATCTTCTTTATCCAGTCCTCTATCACAGGACACTTTGGCTGTTTCCATGTCTTGGCCACTGTGAATAATGCTGCAATAAACATAGGAGTGCATATGTCTTTGCAAACACATGTTTTCAATTTTTTTCAGGTAGATACACAGAAGAGGGATTGCTGGGTCATATGATTACTCTATTCTTAATTTTTTGAGGCATCTCAATACTATTTTACATAGTGGCTGTACCAGTTTACTACTACATCCTCACTGGCAGTGAATGAGGGTTCCCTTTTTTCCAAAACCTCTTCAACCCTTGCTATTGCTTTTCTTGTTGATAATAGCCACTCTAACAGGTATGAGGTGGTATTTAATTGTAGATTTGGTTTGAATTTCCCTAATTGCTAGTGAGATTAAATGTATTTTTATATATCTAGTGGTGGTTTATATGTCTTCTTGGGAAAGATGTATTTTCAGATTCTCTGCCCACTTTTTTACTTATTTATTTACTTATTCATTGGTTTGTTAATCCTCACCCAATGATATTTTCCCATTGGTTTTTAGAGAGAGTGGAAAGGACAGGGAGAGCCAGAGAGAGAGAAATGTCAATGTGAGAGAGGCACATCAATTGGTTGCCTCCACACACACTCCCCAGCCAGGGCCAGGGCCAGGGATTGAGCCTGCAAACCAGGTATGAGTTCTTGACCAGAATTGAACCCAGGAACCTTCAGTCCCTGGGCTAACACTCTTATCTACTGAGCAAAACCAGCTAGGGCCTCTGTCCACTTGTTGATTGGGCTGTTTCTTTGGCGTTGAGTTTTAGGAGTTCTTTATATATTTTTGAAATTAAACCTTTGTTGGAGCTATTGTTTGCAAATATCATCTCCCATCTGGTTAGCTGCCTCTTTGTTTTGTTTTGTTTTCAGGTTTTTTTTTTTTGTTGTGCAGAAACATTTTATTTGATACGGTCCCATTCATTTATTTTTCCCTTTACTTCCCTTGCTGGTGGGATCATGTTCATAAAATATTCTTTACAACAAAGGTCCATAAGTTTGGTGCCTATATTTTCTTTGTGTAACTTATTGTTTTGGGTCTTGTATATAGGTTTTTTATCTATTTTGAATTAATTTCTGTACATGGAGACAAACTGTGATCCAGTTTCATTCTTTTTCATGTAGCTTTCCAGTTTTCCCAGCACAATTTATTAAAGAGACTATCTTTACTCCATTGTGTGTTTCTGGCTTCTTTGTTGAAAATTGTTTGTCCATACACATGTGGTTTTATAGCTGGGCTTTTTATTCTACACCATTGATCTATGTGTCTGTTTCTCTGCCAATATCATTCTGCTTTCATTATAGTAGCTCTTTAGTATGATCTTATCAAGAGATGCAGAAAAAAAACACTTCATAAGATACAACATCCATTCATGATTAAAACACTCAATAAAATAGGAATGGAAGGAAAGTACCTCAACATAATCAAGGCCGTATATAATAAACCCTCAGCTTATATACTCAATGGTGAAAAACTGAGAGCTTTTTCTCTAAGATCAGGACAAGACAAGGATGTCCACTCTCACCACTCTTATTCAACATCGTGCTGGAAGTCCTAGCCAGAGCAATATGGCAAGAGAAAGAAATAAAAGGCATCCAAATAGAAGAAAAAAATGTCACTCTGCAGATGACATGATTCTGCATATAGAAAATCCTAAAGACTTCACCAAAAAAACTATTAGAAACAATAAACAAATATAGTAAAGTTGCACGATACAAATCAATGTACAAAAAAAAATCCATTGCCTTACTGTATGTTAACAATGGCCGTTTTGTTAATTGTTTTCTTCGTGTATTGTAGTTTCTTGCATTTTTATTCTCTTGCTGTCTGTCTTTGTGTTTTATTGATTTTGTGGTAAGATTTGATACTTTTATCTTCTTCTTTTGTGTATCTTCTGTATGTAATTTTGTGTGGTAACCATGAAGCCTACATAAAAGATATTGTGATTATAATAATCTATTTCAAGCTGATAACAATTAAACTTCAATAACATACAAAACTAGCCGAAACCGGTTTGGCTCAGTGGATAGAGCATCGGCCTGTGGACTGAAGGGTCCCAGGTTCGATTCCGGTCAAGGGCATGTACCTGGGTTGCGGGCATATCCCCAGTAGGGGGTGTGCAGGAGGCGGCTGATCGATGTTTCTCTCTCATCGATGTTTCTGACTCTCTATCTCTCTCCCTTCCTCTCTGTAAAAAAATCAATAAAATATATTTAAAAAAAAAACTACACTTTTACTTCCTCTCACACACATACTTTATTTACTGATGTCACAATTTACATCTTTTAGATTCTGTGTCAATTAACGTATTTATAGCCATTGTTATTTTTAATACTTTTGTCTTTTAACTTTTTAAATTTAATTTATTGGGGTGATACTGGTTAACAAAATTAAACAGGTTTCAGGTGCACAATTCTACAACACATCTTCTGTACATTTTAGTGTCCACCACCCCAAGTTAAGTCTCTGTCCATCACCATTTATCCCCCATATACCCTCCTTCACCTGCCCCCTCCCCCCTGGCAATCACCACACTGGTTTCCAAGTCCATAAGTTCTTTCTATTTTTTAATTATTTGCCAAACACTATTGCAGTATTATATTATTCTGTTTTTATCTATATACTAAAGGCCTGGTGCACAAAATTCATGCATGGAGGGTGTCCCTCAGCCCGGCCTGCACCCTCTCCAATCTGGAACCCCTTGGGGGATGTCCAACTGCCTCTCTCAATCCAGGACCACTGGCTCCTAAACACTCGCCTGCCTGCATGATTGCCCCTAACCCCTCTACCTGCATGCCTGATCTCCCCTAACCACCTCTGCTGGCCTGATCTCCCCTAACTGCCTCTGCCTCACCTGGCATCCAGGACCCAGGATTCCCTCCTCTGGCCTGTCACAGGCACCCAGAAACTGGGCTTTCCTCCCTCTGGCTGGCTGCAGGCACCCAAGACCCCGGTTGGCTTTGCCTGGGCTGGCCACAGCTGCAGGGGACCATGGGTGAGCAGCTTCGCCTAAGCCGTAGCTGCAGGAGCTGGCACCCGGGACCGCGGGGTGGGCGGCTTGTCCCTCTCCTGGTCTGCAGGCACAGGCACCGCTGCAGACGCCCATGATCGTGGGGCGGGCAGCTTGTCCCTCTACCGGGCCACAGCCTGGCTGGTCCCCATTCCTCTCTCATGAGCTCATTTGTGCCTGGCTGGTCCCCATTCCTCTCTCCCCAGTGTTGAGTGTCTGAGCTGTTATGGTGTGATGGCATGAGGGCATGATGACTATTTGCATATTAGCTCTTTATTATATAGGATTTTCATTAACCAGTGTTTTATAGTTTCATATGCTTTTGTATTACTATTTAGTGTCCTTTTATCTCAACTTAAAAAGCTCTCTTTAACATTTCCTGTAAGACAGGTATAGTGGTACATAACTCTCTCAGCTTTCGTTTGTCTAAGAAAGTCTTCATCCTTCATTTTTGAAGGAGAATTCTGCAGGTATACTATTATTATTGCTCAGCAAATTTTTTTTCAGCCCTTTAAATATTATCATCCTATTCCCTTTGGACTTCAAAGTTTCTTCTGGGAAATCCACTGATAGCTTTGTGGGTGTTTCTCTACAATGACAAGTCACTTTTCTCTTTCTACTTTCAAAACTCTGTATTTTAAAATGTTTAAAATTTTATTATAATGTCTCTTAGTGTAAACTCTTTGATTCATCATATTTCAGATAATTGGGCTACTTTGATCTCAACATCCATTTTCTTCCCCAGTTTAGGAGGTTTTCAGTCATTATTTCTTTGAATAATAAGCTTTCTACACTTTTTTCTCTCCTCCTCCTGGGAGTCATATAATGTGAACAGTGATTATTTTAAATATGTCTCATAAATCCCTTAAGCTTTCTTCATTCTTTTTCATTTCTTTTTTTAAAATGTGTTTATTGATTTGAGAGAGGAAAGAAGGGAGAGATAGAAACATCAATGATGAGAGATAATCATGGATCAGCTGTCTCCTGCACACTGGGGATGGAGCCAGCAACCTAGGCATGTGCCTGACCAGGAATCAAACCATGAGTTCCTGGTTTATAGATGGACACTCAACCACTGAGCTCTACTGGCGGGGCTCTTTTTCATTTCTTTAAGTCCTGGGACTAAATAATTTTCAGTGACCTGTCTTAGGTTTACTAAATCTGCTTTTGAAGCATTCTATTGAATTTCTCAGTTCAGTTACTGTATTCTTCAGCTCTATAACTTCTCTGTGTTAGCTTTTTATATTCTCTATCTCTTTATTAAAATTCTTCTAACCTTGTTCATTAATTGTTCTCTTAACCCTGTTGAGCAGCTTTATGATATTTACTTTGAATTTTCAGTAAGGTACACTATATATATATATACACAAATCATTAAAATTGGTTTCTGGAAATTTATCTTGTTCATTTGTTTGGTATATTTTCCTGTTTCTTCATTTTCCTTGACTCTTTGTGTTAGCACCTATGCATTAGAAAAAAAATATCCACCTCACCCAGTCTTCATGGGCTAAAGTCATACAGAAATGCCCCTCACCAATCAGCCCTGCCACAGATTCTGGGGGCCTCTTCATAACTTTGTAATAGTCCAAATTGCCATCTTTTTCTTAGCAGCTGCCAGGCACCTAGAGTATCCCAGGTTCTTTCAGCATTCTGAGATAAGCAAGACAAAAACCAGTCTTCTAGGAAGCCCTTGAAAAAGCTAGAACATGGAATGTGTGGTCTAATACTTTCCCTCCACATGGAGAAGATAGGATCTGGGGATTTTTCAACTACTCATTCTGTGCAGATTGGAAGTAAGGGCTATGGCAACATATCTCATGCTAACTTAAACTGTCATCTTTGTTCTTACTGACTCCCAGATGTTTGGAGTATGTCAGGCCCTGTCAGTGCTCTGAAACAGGTAAGGCAGAAACAAATCCCATAAGCATCCTTGAAAAGATTGGCATGTTAGCCATGCAATTCAGCTCTTTCCCTGCCCAAGGAGATGTGGTGGGGCCTGTGGATTTCCTTCTGGTCGCATGGATCTGTGCCAGGGGTAGGGATTATGGTAAGAGACTGTCTTGAATTTAGTAAATGTAGTAAAAGTTATAATTATGGTTTTTATTATTTATGCTTTTTTGTCTTGGTTAAGACATTCTTGCTTATTTCAATGTGATATTTTCTTCTAAATGCTCTAATTTTTCAACTTTTAAAAATATCTTATTTTGCAAATTTATATCTGTAGGATATTTGGAACTGATTGAATGTATGGTATCAGGAAACAATCTAATTTTATTTTTTCATGTGGATTACTAGTTGGTTCATCACCATTTATTGAAGAGCTTATCATTTCCCCATTGGTATCTATCAAGTTTCCATATATCATGTGTTGTTTCTGAGATTGGTCTAATTGGTGATCCCTGTATTAATATCACACTGCCTTAATAGAGACTTTTATAGTAAATTTTAGTATCTTCTAGAATGAATTCCACACATTTTCTTACCATCTTATTCCTTAAAACTTTCTTGGATATTTGTTCTCCTTTACTCGTCTATATAAATTTTAGAATCAGCTTATATAAACATACCCAGAGACACATACTCTTTCAAGTTTGTTTCAAATTATGTTGGAGTTTAAATTAATTTAAGAGAATTGTCCTTTCCTAAATACAATGCTTTTCCCAGTGGATTTTTGTAACTTCACTGAAGTCTTTAAATTAAATTACCTCCCATTTATCTTACATGTAATACAGTGAGTATTTTTAGTTCTATCTTATTTTTATATCCCTCAAATTAGTCATCAGTATTATTGATACTTTATAGAGTAAATGCTTATTAAATTTACTCATGTTTACTGATTTCTTATTTGCCAGCCATTCTTGCACCCTACTCCCTTTTCCTGAATTCAGTGTTCATTATTTCACCCTCACTTTTAAGGAGATATTCTACTTTCTTCTGACTTCTATTGTTGCTTTTGAGAATTCTACTGTCAGTCTAATCATTATCCCTTGCAGATAGTCCTTCCTTTCTGCTGCCTTTTAAGATATTATTATGTCTTTATTTCTTTATTGTTTAGATTATTACAGATGTCCTTTTTTAACTCATTGACCCCGCCACACCCCACACCTGCCCCCCAGGCTTACCACATTATTATTGTCTGTGCCCATGGATTCTGCATAAGATCTTTCTCCTTGGTGTTTTGTAATTTCATTATGATGAGATTAAGTATAGATTATTTTTTTGTTTTCCTGCTAAGGATCCACTGTACTTCCAAAATGTGGATTCAAGTCTTTGATCAATGATGAAAAATTTTTAGCCACTATTTACTTGAATTTTGCCTCCTTCTTGGTCTCTCTATTTTAAATGCAAATTATTATTTACAATCTGTGTGCTTGCATAGTTTCTTATTACTCTTTAATGTTTTCAGTCTTTTCTCTTATTTCTACAATGATTTTAAACATTCTAATTTTATGAACTATATCTGATTGTCCTTTTCTGTGATGGTTCTTGGAATTCTAATCCTGCTCCTTGTTGTATTTGCACTTATCATTCATGGTGATATTTGTGTTTTTTAATGTGATTTGGGGATATGAGCTCTTCCTCAGCAGGATTTTATAAATGAAAATCTTCTGTGGCTTGGATTTATCAGTGGAACAAATAAATCCTAATTTTATGTTAAATCCTTGGTTTGAGAGTTCTTAAACCCTTCAGGTAGTGTAAATCAAGACTCTAACCCTGTGAGACATGGACCCATTGTTGCACATTTTCAGGAGAGCCTTTCATTCTCACCCAGATCCCAGACAAATTATAGGCTTCCTTGTTATTTCTCTGTATTATTGCATGTAATTTTTTCTAGTTCTTTTTTTTTTCATTAAAATTGTAGCCTTTTAGGTTTCTGGTTTTATGTTAGAGGCACTTTGCATTGACCCAAGGTTTTATCTCTCATTCCCATATAGATGTTAAAACACAAGCCTTTAAAGTACTGATTCTGATGTTGCCTCTACCTCCCTCTGGAGCATCTATATCATAAAATATATGCTTAAATCTCTGATCTTCCCTCTTTGTTTCTGCATACTAACAATATTCTATACTTTTCTTAGAGTTAAGTTACGTATTTAATAGAACACTTGTTATAGTTTATCTAATCTTTCTAGAACCCTCCTAGAGGTGTCTCAGAGTATCTAGTTCATATTAACTTCCTCAATATTACTTTTAAAATAAAAATCTTAATGTATTTTTAAAGTGGGGTAGATGGAAACCTAAAGGAAAATTTAATATATTACTAGAATGTAAAAGACTTTCAAATGAAAATATAAAACCTGGAACTTCTGAAGAAAATCTTTTATAAATTTGGCTACATAAAAATTAAAACCTAAATGAAAAAAAATGCCATTAAAAAGACAGAAGAAAAATGACAATGAACAAATATTTGTTATATATTTGACAGGAGAAAGAGGCTAATTTCTTTCATATTCAAAGATCTATTAAAATTCAATAAGGAAAAGAAATAAATAGAAAACGAGCAGTTCACAAAATAAAAAGTGCAAATCACCAATAAACATATAAACATATCTTACCTCACTTGTAATTTGAAAATGCAAAACAGACCTGGCCCATGTGGCCCAGTTGGTTGAGTGTCATCCCATGCACCAAGAGGTCTGCAGTTCAGGTTCCAGTCAGGGCACATGCCGGGGTTGCAGGTTCAAATGGCAGCAGGGGTCATGCAGAAGGCAACTAATCAATGTTTCTCTCTCACATTGATGTTTCTCTCTCTCCCTCTCCCTTCCACTCTATTTAAAATCAATAAAAACATATTTAAAAAATAGTTTTAAATGCAAAATAAAACACCATTTTTTATGTTTTAAAATGTATTTTTGTTGAACTTACTTGGGTTACATTGGTTAATTAATAAGATTCAAGTGTACAATTCTGTAAAACATCATCTGTATATTGTATTGTGTGTTCACCACCCATAGTCTAGTTTTTTGGTTTTTTTTTCCATCACCATGTATCCACCCTTTACCCTCTTCTACCTGTCCCCACTCCCTTTTCCTCTGGTAATCACCATGCTGATGTCTGTGTCTCTGAGGATTTTTAAAACATCATTTTTTCTACCCATCAGATTGATAAAGACTATAATAGTATTAATATTTTTAAACATATATGTGGGTTTGTATATTTACTTGAATATTATATCTACATAGAAACTTTCCGGAAAGATATATGAGAAATTTAAGTGACTAGGGACTACTACTGAGTGAGTAGAGGTGAAGAAGAAGGAAGATTTGCTGCTCATCTTTTTCTTTAATGTTTTAATTTTACATGAACAGGAATTATTTTTAAATGAGAAAAACTACATAATAAGAGTAATAGGAACAATAATAAATGTCCAAAGGCCTAGGACTCCATGTCACAAATACAGGGAAGGAAAGGGGAGATGGTGATGGAAGGCTGAGATACAAGCAAGCACTGAGCTACTGTGTTTTCTGGCTGCTTCTAGAGATACTGCCTATATAGAGATGGGGGGGGGACGAAATTGGCTGTGAGGCTGCAGGTTTGTCAATGGTAAGCAATGATGCCTGATTAGTCTATACTTATTTCTATGCTGACAGTGTTGCTGCATTATTTTCTACACTGTAATACTCTGTGTTAATTTGACAAATTTTTTGTACACATTAATTGTAATTGCATTCTAACTTTAAATCCTTTTTTGAGGAATACAGGTGGCAGCCATTATCATTAGCTATTTACCAAGAGCAAGGACATATAGAAAAGAGTTATTAATATAAAGAAGAAAGAAGAGAAAACAGGCATGTGTTAGCAAGAGATATCCTATCCTATATAATGAAAGCCTAATATGAAAATTGTCCCCTCGACTGGGAGTTTGACCAGGAGTTCAACCGCTCACTATGACACGCGCTGACCACCAAGGCAACACAGAACATGGTGGGCATTGGCAGCACAGCTCTGGCAGCGGGCAGCAGTGGAGGCACTGCCGGCCCTGATGAGCCCCGACAAGAACAGGACCGTGGGGGGATGGTGGAACAGGTGAGCAGACGGTGCTAGGTCAAGGTGGGTGCCAGCAGGGGCCCAATCGCCCCACTGATCACCCTGCAGATAGCGACCAGCAGCACTGAGGCAGCCGGGTAGGGGGCGCGGCCCAGATGGATCACCCCACAGACAGCAAACAGCAACCAACAGGCCCTGATCTCCCTATTGGGGCTGGACCAGGGCTAGGAGAGGACATGGGGGTGGGTGGCAGCAACAAAACTCCTGTGGTGCCCAGCCAGGGGGCTGTGACCTCTCGCTGGCTACCTGGGTGTGGGGTAACAGGATGGAGGTGCGGTGAAAATGCGGTGTGTCCGCCGGGCTTGCTCTCACTCCCCCTGCTACCCTTTCCCCTGGAAGCCAGGGCGCTGGCGCCTGGGAAACCCCCACTCAGGTGGCAGGTGCCTGCAAGGAGTTCACCCTGCACCCACGTGACCTCTTCTGGGTGAGCGGGGCTGCAGCCACAGGGACTGCAGGGGCAAGTCAGGCTCCCCCTGGGTTTGCACAGGAGTTGGTCTGTGAGGCATGCCGGGAGAGAGCCACTGCCCACCCCGCTTTTGTGCAGCGCTGCTGGGTGGCCCAGAGGTCCCTGCTGAACCCCGGCCCATGGCATCCAGCCCTGCTCACCACATCTCCAGGTGGGGACTCAGGCACCATGACTCAGGTGGAGGAGGGCACATGGGGTCCTGGGGCCCAGATACTGTCCAGGGCCCAGAGGTCAGCTGGGACCTGCCCTTCCATTCCAGATGCGCGCACTTCCATCACTGACCAGGCCTAGGGACCACACACATGCACAAATTTTGTGCACAGGGCATCTAGTGTTTTAATATACTCAAACATGATTGAATCCCTTTCACTTCCAGCTTAACCTGGAGAACCCTTAACGTCAGATCCAGATGTTCAAACTTCCCTAAGATACTTCCCTTTCAATTTTATAAAGCTTATTGTGCACAGGTTGGGAAAAGAGGAGAAAACTCTGTCATTAAACTGGGTCCAAATCCTGGCTCTATGACTTCCTAGCTGTGCGCACTTGAGCAAGATGCTTAAGATCTTCGAGTTCCAGCCAGTTTCCTTATTTGTAAAATGGAGACCTCAAAAGTACATACAAGGGTTCTTAGGGCAGGTGATTAGCATGTAAAACAGTATAGTGGCTGGCACATAGCAACTAACCTATAATTGTTAGCTATTATTATTGTGAGTAATCAATCAATTGTATATTGAGGGCCCAAAACCACGCTAAGACAATATGAGGAATACTCTAACCTCTTATAATGTTTTTTAATGGAAGAGCATTTAAATTACAAGACGCAGTTGTTAAAACCTTATATCGCCTATTGCCAGTATCTGATCAGCCTTACTCTTTAAACCAAAGGTTCATCAGTTAAGACACAAAACACAAAGCTTATCTTTTCAACAGTGGGTCCATTAAGGCAACATTTTCAAAAGGTGGTGGGAGGTGGCATCATGGCCATGGAAGGAAAACAGGCCTTCAGTGGGGATAAATAGTTAAAATCCATAACATGGGTATGATCTAAAAACAAGTCACTAATTGTACCATAAAGGCTTTATAATGCCCACCCTAGAACTGTTTAATTTTGTTTATTTTGTATGGGTTAGGCATCCAGCCAGCCAGGAAGTAGCAGCAGAGGAGGAAGGGTCAATCCTTCCACAGGTGTTCCCCAGAAAGAACAATGCATAAATCAAGTAGCTTGCAAATGAAAGACAACTATATCTGATGGTGCTGGTGAGTTGATGATAATGGCTACATTGACTGCCAATGAATCCATAATTACTTTAGGCATTGTAAACAACAAAATTGGGACTAGTCAAAATTTCATTGAAGCACGAAGTGTTAGAACTGTGAAAGATCTTAGGTACTTCAAAGTATGTTCCATGGACTGTGGACATCAAAATTACTTGCAGGTAGGTACTTGTAAAATGCAGATTCCTGGGTTCATCTGAATCGTGATATCTTCATGTTTATCAAGCTTCCTATGTGATTCTTATGCAGCCTAAAGTATGATAATCAAGTCTTTAGAGACCATAATTTTATTTAAAAAAGATGATCTTCAGCTATGTAGAAAGTTACCAGCCATAGAATAACCAAGAAACTTGATACTTCTTGGAAGCAGCATAATAAAAGAACATGAGTCTGAAATAATACCTATGCTCAAATTATACTTACTCTATTTATATTTTGGCTTCGGATAAAATACTTACTCTTGTGACCTTTGTTTTCCTGATGTAACAGTATAGATGAGGAGATTTACTTATTGAGTTTCAATGATTGAATAAGATCACATGTGTAAGCATGCAGCATGTAGTAGGTGTTCAATAAATGTTACTTCTTTAATGTCAGACTAGCTGAGGAAATTTGAAAAGAAATTAAGTTAATATATATTGAGTGTTCCTTATGTGCTTGGCACTTTACATACATGTAAGCTCCACAAAGGCAGGGATAATTTTTTATTTTTTGTTCACTGATGTATTTTCTTCACTGATGCCTAGCTCAAATTATTCTTCCTAAGACAGGGTCTTAAACAAGATAAAGGCAAAATAAATAGTGTGAAATATATATCTTTATCCCGTCTCTGGATCTCACCCCATCCTGGATTGCCAAACAAATGGGGCTGGGGAGTAAGGGTAGGGTAAAATTCAGGAATGGGTTAAAAGTTAGAACAGGTTGTTGTACATATCATATGTAAGAATTAGCTTTTTGTGTTTGTGTTCTATATACACAAGGATAGCTGTTTTGACACTTTGGACAATCAACATAAGACCATAAATAGTGTCAAGCGTGGAGAATGGACAAGTGCTATAGAAAGCCTTTTGAAGAAAATGAGATTAGGGCTTGGTCTTAAAACATGAATAGAATTCGATATTCGGGCAATAGGATTCACATATGAACAGAGCATGGAAAGGGATCTTTGAGTTTATCCAACTTCCTACCTCCCAAAGCAAGAGTTAATATCTACCACATCCATAATGGGTGACATTCAAACTCTATTTCAATACTTTCAGGAATACAAAGATTATTTCTTGACTAGGCAGCCCATCCTTTTTGAGAAGCTATGATTCAAAGCTTGTATGATAAACAAAAGTCTGCCTTTTTATAACTTCTACCCATTAGTACTAGATCTGTCTTCTGGAGCTTCAAAGAATCTCTACTCTCTTTCCCACATGATGGCTCTTCACAATTTAGAAGAAAGTTCTACAGTCCTCCTAAGTCAGACTGAAGTGAGGAAGACATTCCTTCCTTTCACTAATATACAACATGTCCAGGCCCAGTAATCTCAGGAAAATCCAGTCCCAGTGGAGCCCACCCAAAGAGGAAAGAATTTCTGCAAAAATAAAATAGAGATATGAATGAGTCCCTGAAATAACCACTGCCATAAACAGAAACTTTCTGGGTGGTCACCAATTCACAAAAGCAAGCAGACAGCAGAAAGTGAGGAACTGGGAAAATGGATCCATTTTCTCTCCAACAATTGTTCTTCTTAAAATTGAACAATTTCTCAGACTCTTCTATATAATACGCTAATTATTTCCTGATGCTGCAGCCAGTAGAGTCTTCTTAACTGAAACGTCTCAAGGAAAGAATAAGACCTTCCCTCAAACCACCTCATTTCCACTATCTTAAGCCAGGATTTATTTATCCTTGGAATCTAGGGGAGAATTGGAGTGCCCACAGAACAGATGAGCCTGAAACATACGTTTTCAGGAGATGACAAGGGGAATAATTGCACTTGCAGAATTTCACAGCAAATCTGAGAGAATGTTAAGGATGTGAAGAATTTTACAAGAAATATCAATGTTGTCAAAAGTAGCATATTTCTGTGAAATTCTCTAAAATTCAGCCACACTCATCTCACAAGGAAATTGGTCATAACCTAATGGAACAGATTTTAATTTCATACTCTGTCTATGCAGCTATCATTTATAGTATAAGAATTTTAGTGAAGAGTTCGTATTGCACACTTTTACCAAGCAGATTCATGTTTCCTAGATGAACTTTAGGTACTCTTTCTCTCCACAAACTGGCTATAGCCTACCTTTCCAATTGTAGCTTTCATTCTACTCCCTCATAGATCAGTCTATTGGTCATGATCCCAAAATACTCATTCTCTATATCTACAATTTTTCTTAGTGGCTTCCTCTGCCAGAAATATCTCTTTCCCTTGCCTCCACCCCCCACCTCCCACATACTAAAAGTCTGATTTTTTCAAGGCCTAGCTCAAATTATTCTTCCTTCATGAACCTTCCACAATTCTACCATCCTAGCCCCCTTTCTGAATTCACCAAATAATCTATCTGTACTGTCCTAGGACCAAAGCACATTTTAGTCTTGGTGGGAGAATAGCAGGATAATGCTAGAATTCAAGGGCGGGGGCGGGGGGACCAAAGGTCCAAAGCCAAGAAAACTGCTACAACAAATTGAAAAGGCTAGAATTGGGGTTAATTAATAAAATATACTTATTCATCAAATATCTATGAGTGCTCATTATGTCCCTGATACTTTGTTCTTCTCTTTTCTTTACTTTTTTTTGTTTGTTTCTTGTCCCTGACACTTTGAAAGGCACATTAGTTACAGCAGAGAAAATAAAAGAGAGAGAAAATCCCCAACAGAAGGAAACATTGGCCAAATCACCACACAGATATTGACCACACAAAATCTTTTGCTTGAGCAATGAATAGTGGTACAATTTACTGATATGAGGAAAACTGAGAAGGGTACAGGTTGGGAGGGGAGTGGTGAGAACTCAAGAGTTCAATTTTGATCATTTAAAGTTGGAGTAACCTGTGCAATATCCAAGTGGAGATGTGAAGTAGGCAACCAAATATACATGTCAGGAAACCAGAAGATAGACCCGAACTAGAATTGAGAGGAAGACTTGAACGTCAACAACCAGGAAGTCAAGATACAATTGAAAGCAAGTGAAAAGTGACCAGCCTGCAACAAATTCTGTAAATGCTGAGATTCTCACAAAGAACTCATCCTATATAATAAAGAGGGAATATACAAATTGACCATCACTCCACCACAAAGATGGCAGCATCCACGGGGGGGGGGGGGGGGGCGGGGTCCATAAACAAGATGGCTGCACCCACAGCAGAGATGGGGTTTCCGTAATGCAAGATGGCTGCACCCACAGCAGAGGCTGAGTTCCTGTAACGAGCAATCAGCAGGGACCTGAGGCTGCACCCCCCAACCACCCCCCATGGGGCTTGACAGGGGAACTCAGGCTACACCCCCCACCCAGCAGGGCTTGACGGGGGACCTCAGGCCATACCCTGACCTGGCAGGGCTTGACAGGGAACTTCAAAGTGCATCACCCCCCATGGGGCTTGATGGGGGACCTCAGGCTGTGCCCCCCATCCTGGCGCCAGGCTGGAGGACCTCAGGCCATGCCTTCTGCCCAGTGGTGCTTGACAGGGGACCTCAGGCTGCGCCCCCACCCCACCCAGTGGGGCTTAATGAGGGACCTGAGGCTGCACCCCCCTCCTGGCACTGGGTCAGGGGACCTGAGGGTGCACACCCTCCCGGCACAGGTCTGAGGGACCTGAGGTTGTGCCCCCCCCACCCAGTGGGGCTTGACAGGGGATCTAAAGCCTGTCCCCCACGCAATGGGGCTTGACAGGGGACCTCAAGGTGAGCCCCCTGCCACAGCCTGGGCTGGGGGACCTCAGGCCGCATCCCTCACCCCAGCACTGGGCCAGGGAACCATAGGCCATGCCCCCCATCCTGACACTGGGCCTGACGGGGACCTCAAGGCATGCCCCCTGACCTGGCCTGGGCCAGGGGACCTCAGGCCACACCCATGCCCTGGTGCCAGTCAGGGTAACCTGAAGGTGCACTGGGGGACCTGATGCTGTGCCCCCCACCCAGCTTGCACCGGGGGACCTAAGGCTGCACCCCCTGCCCAGCGGGGCTTGATGAGGGACCTGAGGCTGCACCCCTCACCCTGCGGGGCTTGACGAGGGCCCTGAGGCTGCGCCCCCTACCCAGTGGGGCTTGACGGGGGACCTGAGACTGTGCCCTCAGCCCGGCACTGGGCCAGGGGACCTAATGCTGCACCCCCTGCCTGGCAGGGCTTGACAAGGGTGGGGCCGGCCGGGTCTGGATCTCACCCAATGGGGGTGGGGCTGGCTGGGTCTGGGTCTTGCATGATTTTGAGGTGCTGTGGATAGGCAGAGACTTGACTCTGGTTCCCATGGTGAACCCCAGACTCTGACAGGAGGAAGATTTTTATGTACATTTTACTAATTTTCTTTCATCTCTGACTCTTCTATTATAGCGACAGGGCAAATAGCAATATTAAAATATTTCCTCTAGTTAATCCCCTTTAATGTGCATGAATTTCATGCACTGGGCCACTAGTTTTCTATATTAGGAGGCAGGCTTTGCAGGGTCAAAAGGAGAATCTTAAAGGAGCCAAGTTACACTTGTGGTACTTATCACATTCACCTTTTCTTGTAATTATATAAGGGCTTATTTCATACCTCCTATTAGACTTCAGTGAGGGTGGGTTGAGGAATTCAAATAACATTCCTTTGATCAATTGCCTGCTAGGCAAAGAATTCAGATTGCTAAAGTCTAGATCCAAGGACATAGGTTAGGTGGGCTTCCTAATCCTGAGCTCCAGAACTTGATAGACTTAACCCCTAGTCACAAGTAACACTGGAAGTCAGTAGTCCTCCCCACATGGGAACCTGTACCTTTTTGACAAGGTATACAGTAGCAGACCAGAATGTGTTTCAAACAAAGACTCAAACTACAAAGCTCTCAAACAAATCAGGAGGGCATGGCTGAGTGACACCTACTCAGCACCTTTCAAACTCACTAATCAAAGCAGTCATACTTTCTCCCCAGGAGAGGTGGGGATGAGGGGACAGAGAGAGGCCAGAGTTCTATGTTAATGGATTGTCGCTCCATATGGATGGAAACATCAGGAGTGGGGAAAAAGTGAACTTTCTTAACAGATTTGGAGCTTCTGGGGGAAGGCATAGATGGAGCTTTGTATCTCTGTGTATCCCCCTGAGCACCCTGCATAGAGCTATGCTACAACAGATGCCAAATAAATATGTACTGCATAAACAAATGGTGCCAGGAGCACTGTGTATATGTGTTATGGGCCTTCTTCATTCAAAATTCAGTTTAAATATCTCTTCAGGGAAGCCTTTTCCTGTTAACCCTTCTTCACTGTAATCACCTCTTCATTATGGGCTACCAAAGCCCATCCCTATTCTAGTTTCATTATATTAATTTGAATTCATTTCTATGCTGTTTTGCAAATATTACTATAAGTCATTTTCTACCCCACAAAATATTTCTTTTCGCAGCTAGACAGCAATCTCCTTGTAATCATGTGTTCTATCCTTCCCCTTTAGCTGTGCCTAGAAGAGTAGTGTGCATACAGTGGGAGTTTAGACAGTGCCATAACTGGCATTGCTAAATACTGAGGTTGTCAATCTTCCATGAGAACCAGAGTGCAGTGACCACCAAGACACAAGAATTTCTGCTGCAGTTCTGACTTCTGTGCTGGATGCATTTCTCACTGCCCTTCTGTCCTATTCTCCCAGAACAAGATTTCTTGCCTACTGTGTTTTTCTATCTATCACAAAGAAGTGCATAAAGAATGACAGTTTCCAAACAGACTGAGCTTCCTCCCGCCCTTTTGCACAGAAGGAACACTCCACAGTGACAGGTTTTTGAAGAAGATGACAAAGAGAAGCCCCAAAATGAAAGCTGATGACTTGGAAATTTCTCTGCATGAGGTTCGTGTCACCCTAATTCCTCTGTGAGCTGAGTTATGGAGCCCTCACAGGTCACACAATTTAATAGGACATTAAAAATAGCAGATAGGAAAAATTCTAGAAATAAGCTTTCACTCTAATGGAATTCATAGAATAAGGAACAATCCAGCAGATAACTGAAATGCCAGTTCTAAAACTAATGGTCTTTCAGTTCCTAGTCCCATCTAGACATCACCCACTGAAGAATGATTTGACATATACAAAAGGTAAACTAAAAATAAACTCCACAAAGGAGGCAGAGCTTCAACATGAGTTTGACATGAACTATTTAGGAGGATCAAAGTTCATGTCTTAGCATGTCTATGTATCATACTGCCAGCATGTGATATCTATGTGTGCTAAGTACAAGTGGGGGGGGGCCATCAATAGCAGACTCTTTGTGTATGATTAGGGGAAATTATCCTGATCTACAAATATATAAAGTATCAGACCTGAAATACACTAATTCAAAGCCCTTATTCTATAGATGAAGAAAATTAATCAAGAGAGGGAGTAAATTAGGTCTCAAACCCAGGCCTCTACTTTCTAGTTGTATCTATGTAGGATGGGAGCTTATTTAACGACAGTTCTCAACTGCATAATCTATAGTAATAATATATTTTTGGCCATTGTACACCCATGCAACTCCAGAGTCACTATTCATATTATTATTTGCCATGACTCTGCAAAATAAATTCTGTCTCATCTTGCATGTGACACCACTGAGGGACAATGGCAAAATGACTTTTTCAGATTCACAGAGCTTATTATAAACCCCAGTATTCCATCTTTACTCTGTGGGCTACTTAGAAGATTGGACTTTGGGGTATGAGTAAACTCATATCTACTCTTCCCTATTTTCTTGCCAAAAGAAACCTTGTTGGAGAGCAATGTGCCCAGTCCCAATGAATGAATTCTAATTTATCTAAGTCGAATATGAGTATTCCATTTTATTTTGCTACACAATCTCTACCTTTGCTTCCCTCACAGCTAGAAGTGGTCATATAGAAAAAAATGGCCAATGAGACTGTCAGGAACAGTGAAGGGCCTGAGATTTCTACCTTACTTTCAAGCTAATGAGTTACCCTGCCACAGGGTTATGGAAAGTTGCAGAAGACACATGACTTCTGAGCCAGAGACAAAGGACTTTATCACTGACTGCAGCATTTGTGATTGACCAGAATACCAGCATTTTCTTGAGCCTGATCCCCAATTCCCACAGGATGATACAGAGAACTGCATGACAATGGCAGACTCAGTGTGTTATATTACAGGATAAGAACCCCAAGTTTAGGAAGCACAAATCTTTTATAATGGGCAGTAAGCAGGGCTGCTCTTTGCCCTGAAGAAGGCATTATCTCTGTCTTCCAAGGCTATTTACTAGACAAACGTCCTTGAAAAAGATAGTCTAGAACAAAGGCAGTCATTGTCTCTGCTCACAGACATGCTGAAACGCAAGTGACTATTGTAGAATTGTCTCCCAACAGAAACATAAATAGAAATTTTATGCAGAGGCTTTTACGAAAGATTTTCCTCCATAATAAAAAGCTGTAAAACTAGAGCTCCTTCCATTTCTCCCTGTCTAGAACACTTACATGTGAGGACATGATGGTTAATAGTTCTGCAGCCAACTTGAATTTCTAAGGAGAAGCCAAAAGAATTCTAGGGAGGGCTACCCAGTGTCCAGGGACCATAAAGCTGCTGAAACACCCCTGAAATCACCTACCACCAGGCTTGATGGTAAGCAACAATATAGTGACCTGATGGCTTAAAACTTTTGATAGTAGAGTTTTCTGATATATTCAGGCAAAAGTGTCCAACCTGAAACATGTTTGTAGTTCTTATTATTCACCCACTTACTGAAAGTAAGACATGGATTTGCATTCTTACTCTACTGTTCACTAGCTGTATGCTTAGATTGTTACCTAACCTCTCTAAGCTTTAGTTTTCATGGATATAATAATAACACAACTTACCTCAAAGAGTTTTCTGTGAGGATTAAATAATATAATAAATGCCAATAAGTCAGCCTAATGCCCAACACTTAGTAAGCATTCAATAAAGGATAACTATCTGTTTTTTTCTTTTCTCTTATATAAGGCTTAGGGCAAAGCCATTTATAGTCAGAAGAGTGTGTAAAATGGGCTGTGCAGGGTCACATAGCCTGAGGCTTAAAATATAACTATTTCTTAAGTCTCTGAAGTAAATGGAAATAGGAAGAATACGGTTAAATAAAAACCCTGGATAATCCCCCAAATTCATTTTGTCAATATTTTCAATTCCCACCCCAAAACCTTAATGAATATTTTTGAATAAAAATTTTCCCAATTATAACAATAGCACATGTTCAGTGTAGAAAATTTGGGGGGAAAAGCTAAAAAATAAAAATCAGGAAAAAAATCAGTCACAGTGCCACCACCCAAAATCAACCTTTGTTACCATTCAGTTCTATTTCCTTCCATATTTTTTATATTTACATACATACTAGAGTCCTGGTGCATAAAAATTAATGCACTGGAGGGGGTGTTCCTCAGCCCGGCCTGCCCCCTCTCAAAGTCCTGGAGCCCTCAGGGGCTGGAGGTAACCTGGCAATCAGGGGAAGGCGACACCCCCATCACACCTCTGCTGCTGCCACTGCCGGCAACACAAGCCTCAGCCGGCCCTGGTTACCTGAGCCCCAGGCGACCTTGGGCGGCTGGACAGCCACCATACGAGGCTTAACTGCACCTCGGACCATGTACTTGCCACCCCTCCAGGGCTGAAGGGACAGGGGGCTGCCATCTTGTGGCTGTGGGCACCGCCATCTTTGAGGGTGTGGCAGTCAATTAGCATATTTCCTCCTTATTGGCTGTGGGCGCCACTATCTTTGCAACAGCATTAGGGTCAATTAGCATTTTCCCTCTTTATTAGATAGGATTTTAAATACAGTTATATTCACTCTATATGTAAAGGCATGTGCTCCTTTTTATCCAGTTAATTTTACAACATACGTATTTTCCCATGATATTATAAGCAATAATCACATATTTACATGACGGCCTAATAATGCATCATGTGGATATGCTATAATGTACTTAAACATATTCCCACACTCTCGTACATTATGGTTTTCTCCTATATTTGGCTAAAATAAATAAGTCACAATGAGCATATCTATGCTTGACACTTCACTTACTTAATATTACTCATTGAAGATATCCATAGATTTACAGAAGTTTAATTATTGCATCAAAAGGTATAAACTCTGTCAATTTATTTCCCAAAAGATTTGTACTAATTTCTATTCCCATCAGCACCATTTGAGTGTGCCTGTTTCATCATACCTTTTTCAACTCTAGTATTTTTATTTTCCCTCCTTTACTATGTTGAAGTGGGGGGGGGGGTGGATCTTAATGTTCCAATTTGCTTCTTTGATTATCAATAAAGCTAAAATTTTTTCCCATATATTTCCACTGAACCTTTTGATCAGTAATGCTGACATGTTATAGATGTTAATGAGTCACACTTCCCTTATTCTTACCCTAGAAGCAATCCCCAGAAGAGTGAAGGAGGCAAAAATAATGACCTGAAAAGCCTTAAAAGAATAAGATGGCTCCTAAATAATTTGATTTCATTGTACAAATAGTTGACTAGAGGTTCTCCTTCTCACAGTGTTTCCTGCCTCCAAGTCTGTCCCCCACAAACGTTCCAATTACTGACTGAGTTACTTCTGAGGTGGGCAAGAACTGAGTTACTTTCCCACCGCCTTTGGGTTTCATAAACATAACTTGTAAATGGTTTGTTTAAGAAAGAGCCACATGTGCCTACTTTGGAAATCTCAACTTAGAAGATTTTGCTTACTAGGCAGATAAATCAGGCATCATACCTGCCTTTAAGCTTCCTTACCACTAAAAGGCTTCCCGATTTACAAGGAGTGCAGGACATGCTGTCTTTGTGCATCAGGATCTAACATATGTCTCACACCTGCCTCTCACCCCGCTTTCCTCACACCCACACAGTTATCAGTGGCATGTTGTGAAGTGTGATTTAGACTGACCTCGCTGGCTATGTGAGAAGTTTACAGGGAGGGAAATAGAGCTTATCTCAGGTTACTATCTGTGCTTTAAGAGCCAGGAAAAGGACCTGGACTTCTCCTTCACCAGTTCCAACTTGTAATTCCCTAAGAAGTCTTGGATGCCCTCTGGCCAGAATGGTCATAGTGGCTATTCATCTGGGTTACATGACTTTCCTGCATGAAGGTGATGACTGCCTCAGAGGTCTGTGCATTTGAGGGTGTTTGACTTTTGAGAATCAGCCTGAGAAAAAACTTAAAGCTGCTTGGTATATGATGTGGAAATTCACTTCTGCTGGATCCAGTTTCTTTTCTCAGCTCCCAAAGTTTAATTGGATCCAAGAACTAGCTAGCATCATTTTCTGAAGCAAGGCCACTGTTGTGTTAGCAAGGCACCACAATAGATCAACATGACAGGAGGAGCCACTGAAGGTTTTTTAAGATTCAAACCCATTTGCACTTACCCAGCTTGACATAAAGTGGGCACAAGCCTGCATCCCTTTTAAAACATAATGAGCATTATGTTATGCAGCTCACTGAAATCAAGGTGTGAGGCTTATAAATGGAGGCATCAACCCACAACCATTTTCAGGAATAAATACCAATAATAGATGCTTGCTCTGAGGCTGAATATACCATTATCATACTATCTTGGTCTGACTATCATGTCCCAGCCCACTCCTTCTTTCAGCAGTCCTCTGATCCACTGCTGACATGTCAGAGGAGAAAAAGCAAGGAAATTATGGACTCACCCTCCAGGGAGCATGTCACAATTTGACTCAAAGAGATGTGAGTTCCATTCAGAAATCCTTTTTTCATCCTCAGTTGATAACCCAGCTTGCTTTTGTCTTTACTTAAAAAAAAAAAAGACTGGGTCTTAGTGAGCATGGAGTGACTGACTGACTGACTTGGGTGTCACTAATGTGTCACAGAAATTATTCTCTACTGACTTAACACACACACTGAGTACTGTAGATCAGTGCCTGGCATTTGCATACTATGCAATAAATGTTGAATTGAATTGAACTGAATGGAATTGAACCACATGTAATCAAAATGAATTAAAGAGAATTCAATGGTGTCTTTCCTTTCACATATATGGCAACCTTCCAAGTGTCCTACTTCAAACTTCCTCAAACAATCTGAGAACAACCAAATGATCAATAGAAGATAGAGCATAGGAAGAACAAAGATAGAACTGATTTTTTGTTTGGCTTTAATAATGGTAAACATCTAACTAAAATATAAGTTGGCTCAGAAAGCTGAGAGTCTAAGACAAAGTTGTCTTTAGAAAGCATTATAATCAGAACATATTTACACCTCAGAACCATTGACCTCTTCAGACTGGGCCTTTCTCTGCCCCCCTCAAACATCAGGTGCCCAGCACCTTTGTAGGCTTTTCCCCACAAATAGCCAGTTTCAAGAAAGGATAAAATGCACATACCTATACTAAGATGTAAATTATCAAAAAGTGTTTAAATCATCAGCCCTGCTGGGGATGCCTGGGTGTTATAGGAACTTAAAAGTTTATGCTAAAGGTGTTTCATGATTCATGGGATATATTCCTAGAAGTGGGATCACTGGGTCAAATGACAGTTCCCTTATTAATTTATTTGAGGAAAGTCAACACTGTTTGCCATTGTGGCTGTACCAGTCTGCATTCCCAACAGCAGTGTACTATGGTTCCTTTTTCTCCATAGCCTCACCAGCACTTGTCTGTTGATTTATTGATGGTAGCCATTCTGGCAGGTGTGAGGTGATATCTCATTGTGGTTTTAATTTGCATCTCTCTGATGATTAGTGGTGTTGAGCATTTTTATATGTCTCTTGGTCATTTGTACATCCTCTTTGGAGAAGTGTATTTAGGTCCTCTGCTGATTTTTTGACCCCTGTGTTCATAGCAGAATTATTTACAATAGCTAAGACCTGGAAACAGCCCAAGTGTCCATCAGTAGATGAGTGGATAAAAACCTGTGGTACATTTACACAATAGAATACTATGCAGTTATAAAAAAGAAGGGTAAAAGATCTCTTACCCTTTAACATAGCATGGTGGGACCTGAAGAGTATTATGCTAATTGAAATAAGACAATCAGAGAAAGATGAGTATCACATGATCTCACTTATATGTGGAATCTAATGAACAAAATAATCTGACAAACAAAATAGAACCAGAGATATGAAAGCATGTAACAGACTGAGGATTTTTAGAGGGAGTGAGGGTAGGGAGGAGATCAACCAAAGAACTTATATGAATATACAGACAATAGTGTGGTATAGCCTGAGGAGGGGACAAGAGTGGGGAGGAGGAGGTCAATGGTGGGGAGGAAGGGAACATCGGGAATACTTTCAAAAATAAAGATAATTTTTAAAAAAACTTATGTTAAAGGGATGAAGTGGTATCTCATTAGTCAGAAGTTGGAGAGAAACCTTGGGGATCGAGGACAGCTTGATACACTCCCTAGCCTAGACTATATCACATCACTAGAAAGTAATTTTTCCTCAAACTTTAACTTGACCTTATTAAAAAGTTAGAGGTGTTTTTTTTTTGTTTGTCTTGCTCTGATTTGTTTTTTAATTAAGCCAATGCTTTAACCCCTGTGATCTTCAGCTTCCCCATAATGGAAAAACCCACAGAGGCAATAACCAGACAACTTTTCTTGATGATGACTCTAGCTGAGATGTTTGGGGGTATATTTCTAAAGAGTTAGTGGTAAAGCAAACCAAATGTATCCCCCAATTGCCTTCTCCAAGGAAAATCTAAGCTGTGCATCTGGCAATCCCCTGAGTGAGTTGGTACCTCTGTCCACCTCCAGAAAACATTAGCTCCATTCAGACTAGATAGAAAGAACTCTTAGCAATAGCCAATTTGGGGAGTATGAAATGTTGCTGATGAATGCACTTTTGATTGAAATGAAAATAGAATGAGAAAAGAGGTAGAAAAATAAATGGAGGGTTTTTTTCTTTTAAAGAGAGAGAAATTATTCTTCCTGCTGCAAGGTCTACTACATAGCTACAGCAATCAAGGTAGCTACGCATATGATAAAATTCCATAAAACTACTAGTATATACACACGAGCACACACAAAGGACTGAATCAATAACTGGTAAAATCTTAATAAATTCTGTAAATTGTACCAATATCATTTTAATGGGCTTGATATTGTACTATAGTTATACAAGATGATAATATTGGGGAAAGATGAATGAATAGTGCATGGGACCACCCTATACATTTTTGGCAACTTCTTGTGTATTTATTCATATTTCAAAATATTGTAGGGTGAAAGTATAATCTCAATGTGGGGTGCTGCTGCCTTTCACTGTGGCATCCCCCTTACTAGGCTCCAGGCAGAGGAAGGCTGGCTATGGCAAGCACTAAGCAGGCAAGACGCTTTGCAGAGACCTGACCTTGGACTCTCCCTAGGGACTGAACACTAGCAGCAGCTGCTAGTCCTGGCCTTGAACTTCTTTCTTGCCTCTGCTAATGCTGTAGCTCAGGGTCAGAGGCAATTGAGTATGGAGGCTGAGACTGATTTCCTTGCATTTCTTGAAACAGGGAGCCTGGCAAAGAGAGGAGAAATAGCAGATCTCCCAGAATAATGTGAGTGCTGAGAGAGTGGAATGGAAATGAATTTTGCAAGCAGGCATCAGGGTGCCTCGCTGAAGAAAATCATGTTTGGCCATTGCCCTTTTCAGAGACCAATTAAAATATTTTTTTAAAAGGGGGAAGAAGCACCCTATCTTACTAAGTTACTATTAAACTGCAAAAATGTTATGCCTGGCTGTTCTTGCCAGTTTCCTCTCCTGTGATGTGAAGAAGGAATGAGTTTTTGCTTCACTGAAGATTCTACTTCTAAGTTGTGTCCTTAAGGTATTACATGTTAACAAAATGTTGACAGATCAGACAGCATTTTTAAATGCTTCTTCTTTTATCACTATGTTTTTTTTTTCTTAAGCAGAAGTACTGCTAGCAGCACCTTCAGTGTTTATTTCATCAAAGGACTCTCTAAACATATCATATATTTATTGCATCTTTGGGAGTAATAATTTTCTTTCCAGCTTTCAAATTACTACATATTTGTTACTGCACCACTGTGGGAGGAGATCATCTGTTATTAGTTCCTTGTCTGATGTGAAACATTTAATTTGAACTGAAACCACTACACAAGAAAACAAACAGTACATTTCATACACAAAGTGTCTGCTTCCCTCACTGGGAGGCAGTGGGACTCATTTTGACCATATGGTGGGTATTTATCACCAATGACTCATGAACATCTCTACTGTCTGCCTCCCTTTCCCACTCAGGCCTGGGCAATGCTATTTTTCAAAGAAGCAAGGTCAGCTTGCTTTCAGACAGAGCTTCTAAACCCTGGAAGCTCATCAGAATCACTAGGGGATATTCTTTTTAAAATACCAATGACCAGGCCACACAATAGTCAGGTCTGTCCCAGTAGTAGAACAGTTTCACGGAGTGGTTACTCTCGTGGGCTATGAAGCCAGACTACTTGAGTATGACATCCAGCTTTGCCACTTAAGACTGTGAGGTGGAAGGTGAGTTATTTGCTGAAAATGCAAGATGAGGGTAATAATATTACCCAAATCACAGAGTTATAGTGAGAGCATTTATGTAAAATAAAGTAAATCCCGACTCATAGGAAGTACCTATGAATGTTAGCTATGACCTTTACAGATGAACACTATGTTCTTAACATTTAATAAGAAAGATAAATTATATGTTGGTCTTACCCAATGAGTTCTTCCCCAGCCATTTTTGATTGACTACCCAATGCTTCACACACAAAAATAATAATAATTCTATGAAAGAGAGAAAGCCCGGGGCTGGTTTCAAAATAAGCCCAATGCAAGGCAGGTTGGAGCTTTTGTTTTTGTTAAAATCATAAATGTCAGAAATGAGTGAAAAGCCCAGTAAAGTGGAAATAGAGATCATACCTTAACATAATAAAGGCCATACATGACAAACCCACAGAAAACACCATACTCAATGGGGAAACCAAAAGCATTTCCCCTAAGAACAGGAACAAGACAGGGATGTTCACAGTCCCCACTCTTATTCAACATAGTACTGGAAGGCCTAGCTACAGCAATCAGACAAGAAGAAGAAATAAAAGGCATCCAAGTTGGAAAGGAGGAAGTAAAGCTCTCATTATTTGCAGATGACATGATATTGTACATAGAAAACCCCAAAGACTCCACCAGGAAACTACTAGACTTAATAAATGAATTTGGCAAGGTAGCAGGATACAAAATCAACATCCAGAAATCAATGGCATTTTTATACACCAATAATAAACTCTCAGAAAGAGAAACTAAAAAAGCAATCCCATTTACCATTGCAACAACAACAACAAAAAGATACCTAGGAATAAACTTAAGGAAGTAAAAGACCTGTACTTGAAAATTATATGACATTGAAAAAAAGAAATAGAGGAACATACAAACAAATGGAAGCATATGCCATGTTCATGGATTGGAAGAATTAACATAATTAAAATGTCTATACTGCCTAAAGCATTCTATAGATTCATGGCAATCCCTATTAAAATACCAATGGCATACTTCACAGAACTAGAACAAATATTCCAAAAATTTATATAGAACCGTAAAAGATCCTGAATAGCTGCATCAATCTTGAGAAAAAAGACCAAAGTTGGAGGGGTCACAATAACGAATACCAAACTTTTCTACAAAACTATTATAACCAAAACAGCCTGGTACTGACACAAGAACAGGTATATAAACCAATGGATGAGAACAGAGACCCCAGAAATTGACCCACACCATTACAGTCAACTAATATTTGACAAAGAAGATAAGAACATACAATGGAGTAAAGACAGTCTCTTCAATAAATGGTGTTGGGAAAACTGGAAAGACACATGCAAAAAGATGAAACTAGACCACCAATTTACACCATACAAAAGAATAAACTCAAGATATATAAAAGACTTAAATGTAAGGCATGAAACCATAAAAATCTTAGAGGAGAATATAGGCAGTAAAATCTCAGACATCTCACTTAGCAATATGTTTGCCAATACATCTCCTAGGGCAGTGGTCAGCAAACTGCGGCTTGCGAGCCACATGCGGCTCTTTGGCCCCTTGAGTGTGGCTCTTCCACAAAATACCGACTTCTGCGCATGGGCCACGAAGTTTCAATCGCACTGTACATGCGCGCTCGCACATGGTATTTTGTGGAAGAGCCACACTCAAGGGGCCAAAGAGCAGCATGTGGCTCGCAAGCCGCAGTTTGCCAACCACTGTCTAGGGCAGTGACAGCGAACCTATGACACGCGTGTCATAGGTGACACGTGAACTCATTTTTTTGGTTGATTTTTCTTTGTTAAATGGAATTTAAATATATAAAATAAATATCAAAAATATAAGTCTTTGTTTTACTATGGTTGCAAATATCAAAAAATTTCTATATGTGACACGGCACCAGAGTTAAATTAGGGTTTTTCAAAATGCTGACATGCCGAGCTCAAAAGTTTCGCCATCACTGGTCTAGGGCAAAGGAAACTAGGGACAAAATAAACAAATGGAACTACATAAAAATAAAAAACTTCTGCACAGCAAAAGAACCCACCATCAAAATGAAAAAGGAACCCACTGTATGGGAGGACATATTTGCCAAAGATATATATCATAAGGGGTAAATACCCAAAATATGTAAAGAACTCATACAACTGAACAAAAGGAAGACAAATCCAATTAAAAATGGGCACCAATCTGCATTCCCATCAACAGTTCACGAGGGTTCCTTTTTCTCCACATCCTGGCCAGCACTTGTCATTTGTTGATTTGTTGATGATAGCCATTCTGACAGGTGTGAGATGGTACCTCATTGTCGTTTTGATTTGCATCTCTCAGATGATTAGTGACTTTGAACATGTTTTCATATGTTTCTTGGCCTTCCTTATGTCTTCTTTCAAAAAGTATCTATTTAGGTCTGTTGCCCATTTTTTTAATTGGGTTGTTTATCTTCTTTTGTTAAGTTGTATGAGTTCCCTGTAAATGTTGGAGATTAAACCCTTATCAGAGATAGCATTGGCAAATATGTTCTCCCATGCAGTGGGCTTTCTTGTTGTTTTGTTGATTGCTGCTTTTGCTGTGCAGAAGCTTTTTATTTTGATGTAGTTCCATTTGTTTATTTGCTCTTTAGTTTCCATTGCCCAGTGATGTTGAACTTTTTGAGCTCGGCATGTCAGCATTTTTAAAAACTCTAACTTAATTCTAGTGCCATGTCATATATAGAAATTTTTTGATATTTGCAACCATAGTAAAACAAAGACTTATACTTTTGATATTTATTTTATATATTTAAATGTCATTTAACAAAGAAAAATCAACCAAAAAAATGAGTTCGCGTGTCATAGGTTCGCCATCACTGCCCTAGGAGCTGTATTGGTGAAGATATTGCTTCAGCATATGTCTGAGATTTTGCTGCCTGTGGATTCCTCTAATATTTTTATGGATTCCCATCTTAGGTTTAAGTCCTTTATCCATTTTGAGTTTATTTTTGTTTATGTTGTAAGTTGGTGGTCTAGTTTCATTTTTTTGCATGTGTATGTCTAATTTTCCCAACACCATTTATTGAAGAGACTGTCTTGATTCCATTGTAATGCTCTTGCCTCCTTTGTCAAATATTAATTGAGCATATTGGTTTGGGTCAATTTATGGGTTATCTATTCTCTTCCATTGGTCTATAAGTCTGTTCTTGTGCCAGTACCAGGCAGTTTTGAGAACAGTGGCTTTGTAATACAGCTTGATATCTGGTATTGAGATCCCTCCTACTTAGTTCTTTCTCAGGATTGCTGCAGCTATTTGGGGTCTTTTTTTTAATTATTCCAGATGAATTTTCAAAGAGTTCATTCTAGGTCTGTGAAATATTCCATTGGTATTTTAATGGGGAGTACATTGAATCTGTAGATTGCTTTGGGTAGTATGGACATTTTAATGATGTTGATTCTACCAATCCATGAACACGGTATGTTATTCCATCTGTTTATGTCTTCCTCTATCTTTTTTTTCAGTGTCCTGTAGTTTTCTGAGTATAGGTCTTTTACCTCCTTAGTTAAGTTTATTCTTATGTATCTTAACTTTTTGGTGCAATGGTAAATGGGATTATTTTTTAATCTCTCTTTCTGTAAATTCACTATTGCTGTATAAAAATGCCATAGATTTCTGGGCATTAATTCTGTATCCTGCTACATTGCCAAATTCATTTATTAAATATAATAATTTTGATGGAATCTTTAGGGTTCTCTATGTACAATATCATGTCATCTGTGAATAATGACACGTTTACTTCTTCTTTTCCAATTTGGAGACCTTTTATTTCTTCTTCTTGTCTAATTGCTATGGCTAGCACTTCCAGTACTATGTTGAACAGCCACTGTGGAGAACAGTATGGAGTTTCCTCAAAAAACTAAAAATGGAACTTTCATTTGACCCAGTGATCCCACTTCTAAGAATATATCCCAATAAACTAGAAACACGAATCAGAAAGAATATTTGCACCCCTATATTCATAGCACAATTTACAATAGCTAAGATTTAGAAACAACCTAAGTGCCCATCAGCAGATGAGTGAATTAAAAATATGTGCTACATCTACACAATGGAATGCTACACTGCTGTAAAAAGGAAGGAACTCCTACCATTTGCAACAGCATGGATTGACCTGGAGAGGATTATGCTAAGCGAAATAAGTCAGTTGGAGAAAGACAAATATCACATGATTTCACTCATTTGTGGAATATAATGAGCAACATAAACTGATAAACAAAAACAGATCCAGAGACAGAGAATCATTGATCAGACCATCAAACCTCAGAGGGAAGGCAGGGGAGGGTGGGGGGAAGGGGGAGAGATCAACCAAAGGACTTGTATGCATGCATGCATATAAGCATAACCAAAGGACACAGACACTAGGGGGAAGAGGGCATGAGCGGGGGGGGGGGGAGGGAATGGGAAGATAAGGATATATATGTAATACCTTAATCAATAAATAAAAAACAAAGAAAAAATAGGCAGAAAACCTGAATAGACATTTCTCCAAAGAGGACATACAAATGGCCAAGAGACATATGAAAAAATGCTCAAACTCAGTAATCATCAGAGAAATGCAAATTAAAGCCACAAAGAGATATCAACTCACACCTGTCAGAATGGCTAGCATCAAAAGAATCAACAAATAATAAGTGCTGGCGAGGATGCAGAGAAGAGAGAATACTAGTTCACTGCTGGTGGGAATGTAGATTGGTGTAGCCACTATGGAAAACAGTATGGAGATTCTTCAAAATATTAAAAATGGAACTTCTGTTTGACCCAGAGATCCCACTTCTGGGACTATATCCTAAAAAATCCAAAACACCAATCAGAAAGAATATATGCACCCCTATGCTCATAGCAGCATTATTTACAATAGCTAAGATTTGGAAACAGTCCAAGTGCCCATCAGTAGATAAATAGATAAAAACTCTGTGGGACATTTACACTATGGAATACTATGCAACCGTAAGAATAAGGGATCTCTTACACTTTGGGACAGCATGATGGAGTTGGAGACTATTATGCTAAGTGAAATAAGCCAATCTAAGAAAGATAAATATCACATGATCTCACTTATTTATGGAATATAATGAACACAATGAATTGACTAATAAAATAAGACCTGAAGCATGGAGGCATGGAACAGATTGACATACCTTGATGTGGGGTTGGGGGAAAGAGAAGAGATAAACCGAAGAACTTATATACTTACATGAATAGCCCATGGACAGGAGCAATAGGGTAGTGAAGACCTGGGGGAGTAGGTAGGGACTGCAAGGAGGGGGGAAAAGTGGGGAATGGAAGATATCTGTAATAGTATCAACATTAAAAATATATTTTAGCCCGGCCAGCATGGCTAGGTGGTTGAGCATCGACCTATGAACCAGGAGGTCACAGTTCAGTTCCTGGTCAGGGCACATGCCTGGGTTGCACTCTTAGTCCCCAGTCGGGCGGGGGTCGGGGGTGGGGCGTGCAGGTGGTAGTGGATCAATGATTCTCTCTCCTCGTTGATGTTTCTATCTCTCTCTGCTTATCCCTTCCTCTCTAGAATCAGTAAAATGTATTTAAAAACTATCTATATATTGATATAGATATTGAGATGATATATGATAGATAGATAGATGATAGATAGATGATAGATAGATAGATAGATAGATAGATAGATAGATAGATAGATTTAAAAATATTTTTTAAATGAGTGAAAAGAACTCTTTGAGCCATAGCCGGTTTTCCTCAGTGGATAGAGTATCAGCCTGCAGACTGAAGGGTCCCAGGTCCGATTCTGGTCAAGGAAACATGCCCAGGTTGTGGGCTCCATCCCCAGTAGGGGGAGTGCAGGAGGCAGCCAATCAATGATTCTCTCTCATCATTGATGTTTTTATCTCTTTCTCCCTCTCCCTTCCTCTCTGAAATCAATAAAAATATATATTTAAAAAAGAACTCTTTGAAGAAACCAAATGCTTTCTATTCAAAAATTTAAATGCACACACATACACAATGCCATAATGTTTCAATATTCCAAACTTTATGTCTAAATAGTTTTGAGCATCTACACATTACTAAGAGATCATGTACCAAGTGGGAGGGAAAAAAAGAGTCCATCCTCCAAAGGTAAGAGTGCTAAGATATGTGGCTGCAGGATGTGAGGGCCATCTGGCTGCGACATCTGTCAACCCATTGATTGCCAGGTTTGATTTGGCTGACCTGGCTGGCTAGGCGGGTGTCTCCCTCCTTCACGGATTCATGTGCTCCCTCCCGAAGCTGCACTCAGTGGAAGAGGACGACCTTCCCCCCAGAAGAGAGGACCAGTCTTTGGTCAAGGGTATAGGAATAGCTGTTCTCCCCTGCTAGAACCTCCACATAAGCTCTCAAGACACCTGAAAAACACAGCAAACACCATGGGATTTCTTCTCAGACTCAAAGCCAGATCTGATAACTGATTAATACACATCTGTAAAGGCGCAGCACTTTGTATTTCTGATGTCTTCTTGTCCTTAGCTCTAGAGGCTGAGTTAGATTCACAGGTGTCCTATTGCCTTGAAACATGTTCTTTGGGCTTCATAAATATATGCATCACTACTTGACTCTCTAGATTGAAATCATGTTGTTGTTAAGCAGCCTTGATATTTCAGATTATCACATGTTGATGAATTGTCAAAAATATAAAGGGGATATGGGCAAGAAAGCATATGTTATTCTACATGTAAAAGAGTTAATCATATATCCTTTTGTTCTTCCCATAGCTCTTAGCACAGTGCTTTCCATAATGTAGGTGGTCAGTCAAGATTTGTGGCTGTTGAAAATATAAAGTGCTCTGTACCTCCATGAGGGTCCATACATATTTAAGATTGATATGTAGTACTATTACCAGTGTGTTTGTTTTAATTGTTATTGTTTAAAAATAACAGAGTTAAAAGTCTCTTCCTTCTATAAACACAAAGGGAGAGTGATGAGAAGTCTTTTACTTACAGTAATTTTTGGATCTCTTCTAGTTATTGCTTATTTTTCGCTACTAATATTCATCTTTTTTATTGATGTTCAACTAAAAATCATAACACTGTGTTTATTGTGGCTTATTCATAACTCTGAATAAAACATAATTTGATAAGCAAGCATGAATCACTAGCCTCTCTTATCTAAATCTATCCCTCTACATATTTCTAGTGTCCATTAGCCCATCATTAGCCATAGGTAATAAGCCAAATATATTAAATATATCGTTCTCTTCTGTTAGAGATAGGAATGACACTTTGGCACAAAGTCCAAGAGTCCCCAAATCACATTTTGACTGTCATTTTAAAAATATGAATATATTGTGTTAAATTTAACCCTCAGACTACAACTACCTATCTTTAAGTTTGGCTGATAAAGAAATGAGTTGTATTATTAAAGGGCTCTGCTTTTTTCCATTTCTGGGCACAATAGAAAGTTAATATAATGGAAAGTTACTAACACACACATATTCTTTTAGCACAGCCCTGTCATATTATAATAAAGTTTTACTTTTAGATCTTTGAGCAATTTAATACAGAATGAGTTTTATTATTTTAAGAGAACTGTTAACCCCAAAAAAGGTGGGGACAGGGAAGAAAGAAAGCATTTTAAAATGAGAAGGCTGATAGCCTTATGTGAAGGGGAATTTTGTAAATGCTTTTCTTTTAAAGTGAAATTGGACAAAGGCCAGACTAATTGTTGAGGGAGTAATGCTGCCATGGTTAGGGGGAAGTGAGTTAATTGACCTAATAGGCTCTTTCCATATGGGATAACTATGCCTTTATCATTCAATTCTTACAAATGCATCTACAGACAGATGGATTGTGATCTCTCCATATATACAGTGCATGGAAACATGTAACTATCTGAGCCATGTATATCCCAACAAGAATAATGTTGAAATCAACACATTGGAACTTCTTTTTACTCAGAAGACAATGTGTGCTCATATGACATTTGCAGGTTCAAAGCCGCTAGACAATGAACTATCCAGGAAACAATCTGGTGAGGTGACAAACTTCAGCCTCCAATGCTCTGTGAATTTCTAGTCCACATCAATTCCATCTGCTAAAAGTATAGCAGCCTCAGCTATGACCCCACATTCCGCATTAGAAGCAGATGTTCCCTCTGGAAATAGGTTTCCCTTTAAAAGATGAACCTTCAGACTCCATTATAATCTATTCTCCTGTCATTTGCTTTGTTACATTTTTTGTGCCAACAGATTCTGAGGCAACAAATATTTTAAGCAAAGCTCTATAAAATTGCTAACATCTAGCAATAAATATTAATGTTCAACTGTTACATGATAACTAAGTGGCAAATCATTATTTGATATTCTTTTTCACAAATGTGGTCAATAGTGAACTCTTATTATTAGAACACATACTAAATGCAGTTTTATGTGATTCATTATATAGCATTTTCTGAAGGGAATATCATAAAGGATGGCTGAATGAATGGCAAGGATACCTTTTTATATTGTAGTCAGTTGGGCTAGGGAGATTGGGAACAGTGAGATTGAGTCTATATTTTTACATTCACAGACACATACAAGGCACTGGAAAATATGTAGTTCTCCTAATCCTTATCCAACATACACTTTTCTCTCCTCTTAAAGCAGTGGTTCTCAACCTGTGGGTCGCCAACCTGTGGGTCGCGATCCCTTTGGGGGTTGAACAACCCTTTCACAGGGGTCGCCTAAGACCATCGGAAAACACATATATAATTACATATTGTTTTTGTGATTAATCACTATGCTTTAATTATGTACAATTTGTAACAATGAAAATACATCCTACATATCAGATATTTACATTACGATTCATAACAGTAGCAAAATTACAGTTATGAAGTAGCAACAAAAATAATTTTATGGTTGGGGGTCACCACAACATGAGGAACTGTATTAAAGGGTCACGGCATTAGGAAGGTTGAGAACCACTGTCTTAAAGCCTCTAGAAGTTGTTTTAGTGATATGAAACTAAGGTACAGAAAGGTTAAGTAACTTGCCATGCTGAAAAAAGTAAGACTGTATTTGAACTCTAGGCTGTATGAGTTTGAAAATGACAAGTTTAAGGCACTATGCCATGATGCTTCTTCACCCAGGGACACTATCTTTTTTTGAAACGTCATACAAAATGCTGTAGTAAAATCATCCTGCAGCACCAAACCAAACTTAGTAGACTTAAGACATCAAACTGGAAATATCTCAAAAATCAAGCAGCTAATGTGGGTGGCCTTTCAGAGACCCTCAGAGCAACACATAGCTCCTATGGTATTGGACAAGCTACCAAAGATTACATACATTTATACATTAGTGGTTTAAAAGTAAGTAATAATAAGGACTGAGGATGGGGAGGTGTCAACTTTGATATTCTACAAGCTGGACTATGTATTTGGGTAATATATTTACAATACCTATTTGGAGACCACTACAGTACAGTAGTTAGGGACATGGGATGTGAAGTGCAACAGTTGTTATATGAGTAAAATGGGATTCATAATGTTATCTATCCTTTGGTGTTTGGGGGAAGATGGAATAAACAAAAGTATGTCAAACACTTAACACAAAGACTGGAACAGAGTAAGCACTCAATCCATGTCAGCTACTGCTATTTTGGTCATTTTACAGTTGTTAATTTTCTTGTCACTCTCCCCAAATAACCCCTTGAGTGCAAAGACTTATTCTACTTTTAAAGGTGGTAGAAGGCAATAGTTAAAAACAGTCTGGGGAACGGTACTACCTGCTTGTAAGCCTGGCTGTGCCATTTCCTGCCAGTGAGATATTGAATAGGTTATTTATCAGTCTGTCTTGCTTCCTCATCTATAAAATGGGCCTAAAGATAGAATCGACTTCATAAATGTGTCATGAGGTTTAGAGTATAGATTCCATTAGGACATGATTTTTTGTCTGTTTTGTTCAACCATGTAACCCTAGTGCCCAGAATGTACCTGGCACACAGTAAGTGTTCAATACAAATATGCTGAATGGTTATACATAAAGCACTTAGAACAGATCCTGTACAGATATATGAAAGTCAGCTATTATTCACATCTGTACCATTGAAGCGTAGTACACTGCTTAACACAGGTTAGGCCCTAAAGAAATATTTGTAAAGTAAATGAATGAATGTTCTCCATCTAGGGTTGGCCAGGTTTCCACATGGGAAACTGATGTTATTGAAGTTTGACCTTTCATGCCCATTGCCTCCCATACCTGTATCACATATGCACTGTGCAAATATGTTTAATAATTAAGAAAAAATTCTGAAGTTTAAATAAAATAGAATGTCAGACATGTAAGGATATCATAGTTCCATAATACAACAAGCCTTCTATTTTTAATTTATTCTATATTCATTCAATATTATTTATTGAGCACCTACTATAGTCATGATCTTGTCATTGGTAGTGTGGCCTACAATGTAAGCAAAATAGTTATGATCCCTGCCTTCATGGAACTATGGATCTTACAGGCTAGTCATTTCCCTTTTCTGTGGTTTAGTTCCATCATCTGTAAAATTATAGAATTCAATGATATGATCACTAAGGTCCATCCCTTTTAGCACAGAAACAAAATATAACATACTGATTAAAATCACGGGTTTTCAGATAAGGTGACTCATTTATGGTACTTGCTAATTGTTTGAATGTGAATCAAGTAAAGGTTCTTCAAGTTTCAGTTTTCTCATCTGCAAAATGGGAATAATGATAATACAGAGTGGGACAAAATTAGATTTATAGTTGTTCATATGGAAAATAATACAATAATTAATAAATAATAACACAAGAATAAACTCTTTTGCATACTCATAACTGTAAAGCTACTTTTGCCACACCTGTAGTAACTATCTTGCTATCATGTTAGGTGGACTAAGTGAATATATATATATATATATATATATATATATATATATATATATATATTTCAGTTTGATGGTACCTGGCACATACTAAATGCTCAACAAATGGTGGCTAACATTATTCAAGCTGTTATTCTATGGTATGCAATATGTAAGGACCTATGTGGGAAATTGCTACCCATAAAGCCTACTGTGTTACTGGAGGTCATATAGGGTCAATCTGCATATCAGATCTATTTTTCAGAAATGTCTTTAAAAAAAAAAAAGAAGAAAGAAATGTCCTTGGGTTTCACCTCCTTTTGACTGGGCCTGAGTTGTCAGATGAAAAAAAAAAAAATGAAAGACCTCGCTTCCTGCAAAGCTTTCTTACCTGTATCTTATTGCTAGGCAGCATCTATATATTATGTCGTATTGATAAAGTCTAAGGAGTAGAGAATGATCAGGCAGGGCAAGGTGATAGTAAAGGGGTTATTGAAACTTTAATTAGGATAGCGGGAGAAGTCTCAATGAGAAGCGTCACTATCACTGAGTGGCAATCCAGGATAGCGCGTTAATTTCCTTGAGGTTTCCCAATGTGCAATTCTCTTTCTTATGCTGTCCTGGGAGGAAGGCTTTTTTGTGCTCATTATCTTCTGACTAAGGCTGGGGTTTTTTGTTTGTTTGTTTTTTTATCACATTATTTCTTAGTTTATCAAAGCCAAGTGCAGCTTCCTGACAGTGTCAGGAAGGATTTAAAACATCTTCAGCTGTCTTTGGAGACCTCAGGAAGTATAAGTCCAGGATAACTATTTGACCTTTAAATGAAAAATTACTATATACTCAACTCAAGCTCCACCCAGGTGCAGTTTCTGGAGCTCTGCCCAGGCCTCCACACCACTAACCCCAAGGCCAGCCTGTGGCAAATGAGCATGAGCTTTGCAGATATAACCACACTGCAGAGTTCTTTGTGTCAAACTAAATTTTGAAACAAAATTATGCCAGTATTTATCAGTTTGATCCCTTATTGGCAACAATTACTGACTAAAAGTGTGGAAATATTTGTTAAGTACTCCCCCTTCTCACTGAACCTATCCCAGAATCTCCCAATCACCCTTACACGTGAGCACACACGAACACACACACACACACACACACACACACACACGCACTTTTTTGTCTCCAATGCAATTGAGGCACAGAGGTAAGAGCAGTGAAGATGGTACAAAACTAAACTTGACATTTATTCTATGAGGAAACACTATAGTAAACTGTAAAGACTTTTCATGTTTCAAGAAACATATAGCTTGAACTTTAAAAAGTCAATGCGTTGCAAAAGAAGGCAAGTGAAAAACAACTTGTTGGCAAAGTAGATTATTTTTCCCATGGATATCAATGATGAAATATAACAGTGAATTAGTGTTTCATCAAAAAGAAAAAGAAAAAGCCACAAGTAGAACGAATAAAATGAACTGAAAACTTCAGAGAGAGAGAAGTTAACCATAGTATGCCAACCTCATAACCTCTGGAGCATTGTGCTCCACCAGCAGCTCAGGAGTTTCTAATTGTCCTTTGTAAAAAAAATTAAATATATTTTATTGATTTCAGAGAGGAAGGAAGAGGGGGAGAGAGACAGAAACACCAGTGATGAGAGAATCATTGATTGTCTGCCTCCTGCATGCTCCCCACTGGGGATTGAGCTCGCAAGCCTGGCATGTGCCATGACCAGGAATGGAACTGTGAACTCCTGGTTCATAGGTCAACTCTCAACCACTGAGCCACACCAGCCCGGGGGTAAATTTTTTTACAATTTTAAAAGTTATCATTCTCCCCCTCTCTCACACCTATGTTCTTCAGTCTGTAAAACCTGGAGATGCTTCCTATTTCTGGACCAGACTACAATCAGTTTTCTAATTGCAGGGATATCAAAATGTCAGAACTCCTAAAGACAGTCTAACCTAGGGTTCACATCCCCCTTTATTCTCTGTGAAATACAAAGCCCAAGTGTATTGACAATTATTAAAGATATAGGATGGTGATATCATTCATTACAGTATTCTCAACTATTATGTATCTTTGATATTGTTCATAATAAATTTCAAAATTCTAAGGTCCAAACAATTTCCAGATATGACACTCTTCCACCAACAAAAAGGAATCTAAATTGTCCATATGGTCCTGAACCCCAGAAGTGGCATCACACACTTGATTATTGGGAAGCACATGAGAAGGAACTTTGCCTATAGTCCACCCATACAGGGAGTACTGCTAAAAAAAATGGATGGGGCTGTTCTGACTCATTAATTACTTTTCCCAGGGTCAATTAAAATGTCCTTTTATCTCATTTAGCTTGGAGAAAAACAAGTATCTCCCTAATCTATACATATAAAATGAACACGTTCATTATTCCACAATGCTGCAAATCATTTTACTTTACAAGGAAATAGACACTGTGAAAGGCATGATAATCATCCAGTCTACATAATCAGAAACATCTGATACTGAAAACTGATTTCAAACATGTTCTGATTACCTGTATTTTCTCTCCCACATGGCCCAATTTTTATTTTTCATAATTATCTTTCCTCCCTATTCTGTCTTACCCATCAAGGCCTCACGCCTCCTCAGCATTTTACAATTGTCCTTGCCACTCTCCAGGCTTTCTTTTCTATTGATATTGCTATGCCCGTTTTTTTTACTGCAAAAGAAGCAGTGAACAATATATCCAGAATGGATCACTTCTAACATCCATGGCCATCACCCTGGTTCAAGCTACCATCTTGTCTCTTTGCTCTGCCTTTGATCTCTACAGTCCATCGGTCAGAGTAATACTGTTAAATTCTGAATCAGATTATTGCTCTGCTCAAAACCTGGAGATGCCTCCTAACTCTGGACTAGATACCCATGTGGCCTTCCCTGTCTGCCTTAACTAAAGTTCCAGTAACCCTCTAGACCAGTGGTTCTCAACTTTCTGGCCCTTTAAATACAGTTCCTCATGTTGTGACCCAACCATAAAATTATTTTCGTTGCTACTTCATAACTGCAATATTGCTACTGTTATGAATAGTAATGTAAATATCTGATATGCAGGATAGTCTTAGGCAACCCCTGTGAAAGGGTCGTTCGACCGCCAAAGGGGTCGCTACCCACAGGTTGAGAACCACTGCTCTAGACATTTACTATTCTCTTTCCCTTCCTGATTATTTTCCTCTCCTTACCATTTATCACAATCTGACATAATGTATATTGTATTCATTTATTTATTGTCTATTTTCCCCACAGAATATAAACTTCATGAGGGTAAAGATTTTTTTCACTATATCCCCAGTACCTAGCAGATTGTCTATGGTATAGTAAGTGCTCAATTAATATATTTTTTATTGTCTAAAGTTTTACATATGTCTCCTTTTCCCCCAATTGTCCCCCCAGCCATTCCCACCCTGGGCAAGCCCTCATGAGCCCAGTGTCTGTGTCTATTGGTTATGCTAATATGAATGCATGCAAGTCCTTTGGTTCCTCTCTAACCCCTCTCCCTTACCATTTGTCTCTGGATCTATTCTTGTTCATCAATTTATGTTGAACATTATATCCCACATATGAGTGAGATCATGTGATATTTATCTTTCTCCAACTGGCTTATTTCACTTAGCATAATGCTCTCCAGATCCACCCATGCTGTTGCAAATGGTAGGAGTTCCTTCCTTTTTACAGCAGCATAGTATTCCATTGTGTAGATGTACCACAGTTTTTTAATCCACTCATCTGCTGGTGGGCACTTAGGCTGTTTCCAAATCTTAGCTGTTGTAAATTGTGCTGCTATGAACATAGGGGTGCATATATCCTTCCTAATTGGTGTTTCTGGTTTCTTGGGATATAGTCCTAGAAGTGGGATTACTGGATCAAATGGGAGTTCCATGTTGAATGAACTAATCAGGAGCTATAATAGGGGTGTGTGTGTGTGTGTGTGCGCGCATGCGTGTGTGAGAGAGAGAGAGAGAGAGAGAGAGAGAGAGAGAGAGAGAGAGAGAGATTGTGTGTATGTTATTAGGACTGTAGCTAAGCGATAAGATAGGAAATAGTATTATATGATCATTTTCCTCTGATCAGACCATTATAAGTTCTCTCACATATCAGCTCTTTTCTCTCATTCTTGCCCTTTTACTTCTAATCATATAATAAAATCTAAGTTTTCTTTCCAGGACCATTGCCACTGTTCTCATTTAGTTCTCACACCTCATGCCTAGATTATAGCAAGAATTTCCCACTTATTTTCCCCAATGTCTAACCCACTGTCAATCCATTCTTCAAAAAGCATGGTACTTAGCAAGCACTCGGAAGTGTTGCTTCTCCAAGCCCCTCAAAGCTTGTGCCATGTGCAATGAGTGAGGGAGTTTGAAGGATAAAGGGGTGGTAGTGGTTATGGGGAGGGGAGGCATACTTGAAAAAGAAATTGAAACTCCAGGCTATTGTAAGGAGGAGTCTCAAGGAATAAAATATTAGCTGGGAAAATGGCTGAATCAGTTGTGAGCATTTTACCACCAGACGCCTAGGAGTAGTTATGGTATCTGAGGTTCTGAATGGAAGGGAGCACAGATTTCTTGTAAAGTTCAGAAATAGATTAATGCTTAAAGATAGAAGAAAGCCAGAGTCAGGGAAATAGTTGTACTGATTTCACATACCTAATGGTAACACTAGAATGAGAAGAGTCAGAAAAGAAAACGATAAGATTCCATCTTCAGCATTCTCCCTTAAAATTTGTAAGGTGTGTAGGTGACATAGTCTGAAAATTGAAGCTAATGTGCAAGAAACAAAGGTATCTGTTTCTTCCTCAGAGTTGCAGTCTTTGAAAATATTTGTGAAGTTGGTATGAAGACTGAATTTGTTAAATTGTGATTTGCTTATCATATATATTTATGTAATTATTTACATTCATACATGTGAGCATTATATATATTGAGAAAGTAAAAAGAACTTGTATTGTGACTCATTGCATTTTTTTTATTCTCTATTGATTGTGAAAATTATTTTCTAGCTCATTGCCTGCTAATCAAGGTTAGATAAATACTTCATTTATACTTCCAGGGAAAGAAATGTAAAAACTAAGAAGTGTGGCATATGAAGGGGAAGTTCATGTGGATCCACTCAAGATCTGGGCCTGTGAGTAATGCATTGTGTGATACTGAAATGTCTATAGTGAGAGTGCTTACTATTTGGGGGTTGGAGAGTGGGCGCTCTGCATCTGAAAACTGGGGGATCTTTGTCTGGGTGATGCACAAAGTCCTGGGAATTGTAAACAAAAATATTTGTGTACACTGCTATAATTATAAAGTTTAGTAGTAGCAACAGAGACCATATGGTCCTCAAAGCCTAAAATATTTGCCATCTGAACCTTTACAAAAAAGTTTCCTGACCATTGGCATTCAGAGTTGAATAGAAAATCTACAAGTGCATTGAAGGTAACAAGGATAAGTACTGTCTGTGAAATATTTGTTTCAGTTATGTGTGTGGGATACTGATTAGTGATGCAAAATGCATTTCTTATCATGGGGAGCAATCGAAAACAATGAAAAGCACTCTTGTAGTCCATGTTAAGGAATTTGAACTACACTTTAGGAGAAACAATTGACAGGTTTTAAGCAGAGTTGTGATTTAGCCAGCATTGTATTTTAGCAAGATCCTCTGGCTGGTGGTGTGAAAAATGTGATGAAGAGAGGCAGGGTGAATGAGAGGAGGCAAATTAAGAGACTAGTTCAGTTACCCAGATTAGGGATGCTATGGCCTGGCTCACAGTGGTGGCAGTGGGAATGAGGAAAGTATATCATACATTTTGGGGAAAGCTCCTGTGTGTTAATTTGGACTCTGACACTCCATATTTTTTCTGCTAGAAGGGAAAAAATGAATGCTAGAATGGTGTTGTCAAAGCATCTCAGTGCTTAGCATTGCATGTAACTCAATTCTGACACCCAAAACCCTGTGAACCACATCCCAGACTAAGAAAGTGCTGGGCAACCAAGGCAAACTGGGCAAGAACACTTTAACAACAGGAATTTAAAAATGGGCTGGTCTTTAAATTCTTTATATAAATTCCTCCCTTGGGAAAGCTGGTATATTCATCACCAAAGACTTTATGCATGCAATTGAGATCATTTTTCTCCTCCCTTCCCATTTTTCTTTATCTGACTTCAGTTCCTAATTTAGCTCCATGGCAGGGCGCTTGCCCACTGAGAAGGACCAGATGAAGGGCCTTTGGAGTATTATCCATACCTCTTCAACTCCATCTGAACTATGAAACAGGCATGAAAAGCAATTCCTAGGCCTCTGGTGGTAAAGTGCTCACAACTGATTCAGCCATTTTTCTAGCTAATTTTTTATTCCTTGAGATTCTTCCTTGTAATAGCCTGGAGTTTCAATTTCTTTTTCAAGTATGCCTCCCCTCCCCACAACCACTACTACCCCTTTATCCCTCGACCTCCCTCACCCTCAACCAACTTTCTGAATCTGAACAAGTCACCAAGGCCTGTTATGAATATATACTGGGATTGACTCCAGCTGTGCTGACCTGTAACACACATGAATACATCCTTGACAGATTGCTTGAAACCTAGAGGGACAGATGAATATAGGGTTACCAGACCTTCATTTCAAGGGCTGTTGACTAGCTAGAGTGCATAGACTCTAAAAAGAGCCATAGACCTGTCATGCATGACTAAGGCAACTTAAAAGGCAGGCATTGGGTATAGAAAAAGTAGGGAGATTCCTATGAGGCTGATCAAAAGCCCCCTGGCCTGAAAATCCCACGGCTATAATTACTTCTTTGGACCATCACAAACATTGGGTTCTCAAAGATCTCAGTTAAAATGTTAATATGTTTTCCATTTGGATAAATACCTTAAGACATTAGCATTCCTTTTTAACACTCTAGTCAGGAAGAACTTAGCAGGTTGATTACCTGCCCCTTAAGAGTAGCAGAAAAGAGTAATAATTTCTAACAGACATAGTTGAACAGGCATAGTTTTAAATCTTAGCTCTGCTACTTAGTAACTGTGTGACTGTGGGCAATTCCCCTACGTTCTCTATGCCTCTAAAATGGAAATATCATCATCTACCACACAAGGTTGCTGTGAGAATGAAGTAGGATGATGTTCGTTAAGTGTCTGACACATAGTTGGTGCTAAATAAAAGTTTGCCTCCCTTCAACCATAGCAGAGAAAAACCCTAGAAGTAGGGGAGATACAAAAGAGGGGAGGGCTCTGTTTGGGGAGTTAGGGGCATACAAGAGAGCCTGGACAGCTAAAGGAAATTGAGGCTTTGGGCACCTGGGGGAAGTCAAGAAAGTCAAAGAGAATGAAAGCAAAAACAGCAGGGATTCCAAACAGGACTCTGTGGACTCCCTGCAGTGCAGGGATCATTGACAGCATGAGGTGTGGGTACATCCAGGGAGCCAGCAGTTTCATGTAACTGAGAGAATCTTGTGTCACTTCCCACCAGCCCTCTTTCTTCACATCAAGAGCAGTATTACATGGTTAGATGTGCCAGACATGTGTAAGTAGGCCATTTGTCAACATGCAGGAAGATTAAGAACTAAAACACTAAGAGAATACCTTTCTGCCCCCATCCTGGAGAGTTTTGTTTGAGAGGTTAAGGGTCCCATCCTCTTACAAGTGACCCCCTATGTGCCTCTCTAAGCCACATATGTACCCCTAAACCAGAATAATAAAAAAGGTTAGTCCTATATTTTTCCCTGAAGCCACTGCCACCTCCTATCAGAAACTGCCCTCTTTGTCATCAATTCACACCATGGTTTCTTGAGCCCACACACAGCAAATCAATGACACACATGATTTGAGTCACAAGCAGTTTGTTTTGCTTTATAAATTTGAATAGATTTGAGCTTATGCTTCTAATGTGATTACTCTTTCACTTGAGGCAGAGTTACAGTACTTGTCTGTGGCCTTGGATATACCTATGTTGCATATGTTTATGCTCCTTATCATATAAGAATTGATTTTTCTCTTGTTCATCCCTTGAAGGATGCTATTTTACAGAGGAGTTGCCATTCCCTTTGAGCCACCTCCCCCAAAAAAGCCGATGGAAGAGGATAAAAGAAACATATTTTATTTGCACTTTTTCTGTGGACTGACCAGGAGCACTTTAAATGACCAATAACATAATGCCCTTCAAGCCAGTAACAGACCAGCCTCCTTGCCATACATCTTTATGAACATTTGTGACTCTGTATGAACATCTGTACATACATCAGTGTATGTGACTTCATGTGTCCCAGCATGTCTGTGTTTACATTCTGATATAACATCTGCTAAACTGTGGTGCTAAGTAATAGAGCTGGCTATTGCTGTAGTGTTAAGGCTAATTCTGGGGAACACGATGCAATCAAAATTTAATATAGGAGGGTAGAAATAACGATCCAGGGAAATAGTGGATTTCCTTGAGATCATTTTTAGTTGTCCAGAGACAATAGGTCATGCTGAAGCAATTTAGCCTTTAACCACCAAAAGCCCTACTTGGAAATGTTCAGCCATGTGTGTGTGTGTGTGTGTGTGTGTGTGTGTGTGTGTGTGTGTGTGTTTCCTGCCAGTTGCAGCCAGGATGAATACTTACAGCCTGGTGCTCAGTCACAGAGAATAATAGTTTGGATAAAGAAAGCTTGTCAGGGTTTTCACTGCAACCTTGTTATGTGCAAAGTGAGAGCCTCTACTGTTGCTTTGCTTTCAAACCTGAAGGCATAAAAGGGGCAGCCAGGTCATCTTTGTTTTAAAGTCTCTTTTCCCCTGCTGTCAGCCTCTACTATTTCTCACCTTTAAAAAATTAATTCTTCAGATAAGTCCTACTGTGAAGTTGGCCCCAAATGGTTTATTTTAAAGAATGATTTTAGCCCTAGCCAGTTTGGCTCAGTGGATAGAGTGTCGGCCTGTGGACCGAAGGGTCCCAGGTTCGATTCTGGTCAAGGGCACATGCCTGGGTTGTGGGCTCAGTCCAACATGCAGGAGGCAGTCAATCAATGATTCTCTCTCATCATTAATGTTTCTATCTCTTCCTCTCCCTTCCTCTCCCTTCCTCTTCAAAAACAATAAAAATAAATTTAAAAAAAAGAATGATTTTAGTGCTCATGTTTAAAGTACCACCCATGAAATTCTTTACCATTCTGGGTATGAATGGGTCTTCCTCCACAGAAAAAGGTATTGACTGGGGAGGGAAGGAAGGGAGGCACTCAGGAAATGACTGAAGTCTGGCTGAAGGAGAGTCTCATCTTAGTTGGAGAGTTGGCAATTGTGTGAAATCAAAAAAGCAAGAACCTCTTGGGTCCGAACACCAATGACCTCACCAAGGGCTGATGACCTCCTAAGCCTAATAGTTACTCCCACACCCAAGCTAACCAACACTCTCCAAGACACATTTCACCAAACACTTAATACTTTTTCCATAATAGCCTTTAATACTAAAATGCATTAAATTTTTGAAGCAGAGAAAACACATTTAAGGGGGAAACAGAGAACCACCAGATAAAAGGAAACAATGTGGCAGATAACACCATTTAAAACATAACTGTAATAATTTAATAAAGCTGCTTTATCATCTTCATAAAATAGACAGAGCGGTGATTGTAGTTTTTCTTTTTTTTTTCTTTTTACAATGATTCAATCACTGTGAAAATGTACATAACATACAGATCAGCATATACAACAATTTCATTTTCATATAATCAGCAACAGAGACTGCTTAATGAGACATACTGTACTTGCATCCCTCTAAATTTCCACCCTGGTTTGACAGGTAAACAGTAATAGTGTCATCAGGCTCATTCCCCTCACTAGAGGAGAGAAGGCGTAAGCCTTTTGCAACTAATACCTTAGCATTCAAATAACACACGGAGGTATTTGTTGCTGAATTTCTAGCTTGAGCTAGTCTGGCTCTTGGTCATTAAAGTCTGTATCCTAGCCTTCCTCAGCTGAACGCCAGCCAGTGCCAGTAAAAATCTACTTAACCAGTGCTGTAATGGTGTTAGCTGGTTTGTTTGCTAAGGTTGACAGCAACTTTCAGTTAGTAGCAAGTTTATCTTTAATTACCAACACAGCTGGAGCAACAATCAGCATCATCAGTTTTCCCTAATGACCTACAGTGCTTTCCAATCAAGATCAGGTTTTTGTGGGTTGTTCTTTACCAAGAGCGCCTCACAATATATATTTCAGACAAGGTGGTTGATTTTCTTTGTTTTACAAAAGCAATATGAGTTATATTTGAAATTAATTCATTTTTTCACAACAAGTGACCCACAGGCCAATTCCAGCTTCACAAGAAAACAAAGAGAGCTGCAACAACTTCATTAGGACAATGTGTTTTGCTCTGGAATATTTCAATATCAATATAAAGCCACCCAGTCCCACCCCCACACATCCCCATTGAATATTATTTTGTTACATACTTAAACTAAAGAACAACATCTCAATACACTTCAGTATCAGCAGATACAATTTGACTCATGAAATGACATCCTCAAATGTAATTTTACCGAGAAGGCAAACACTAGGACTGTATACAATGGACTTCTTAAGCTCATTTATGCCAGTTTTTCAAAGTCAGTTAGGGTCTTATTACCCTGTGGAAAGAGCCAAGTGGACCAGACTTGTCAGGATGCTTTGGGGAACATTCGACATCAAAATGATCCCCATAAAGAAATGGAATTCCAGTCAGAACTTCTATTATGTACAATAATAATTGTTTTCCCACCCTGGATGCCCAGTCAAGCTATTCCCTATACCCCTGCCTCTCCCCAAACTGCCCTTTGTCCTTGTTGCTTCAAGTGGACCACTTTTGTTTTTGTGATTAATGATATGATAGAGCTATATGAAAAAATTCAACTGAATTCCCTTCATACAATCAGTTGCATGCTGAAGTAATACTACCGGAATGATACTCTGGGTGGTTCCAGTTTTCAGTGTTCTAAATTGTATTCCTTTAAGATTTTTATTAGTGATTAGTGGGTCACCATGTCAATCAGTTAGTTCAAATAAGCACCTTAGGTGCAATTAGCTCTATTAGGCAGATTTATTCTGGAACAGCGTTATTCAAACTGTGGCCCCTGGACTAGCTGCATCAGCATAACCTGGGAATTTTATTTATTTTTTTTCACCTGGGAATTTTAAAATAGACAAGACTCTGGCCCCACCCCAGATTTACTGAATCAGAAACTCCAAGTTTGGAACCATCAACCTGTGCTTTAACAAGCCCTCAGCCTTTAGTGGGCGTCTGACCCATATGGATTGTTAGGCCCCTCCCAGAGAGTCACTGTTTCAGTTGGTCTAGGTGAGAACTGAGAATGATCATTTCTAATAAGTTCCCAAGTGATGCTGTTGCTGCTGGTCCAGGAACTACATTTTGAGAATTACTGTCCTTTAGTTACTGGAGGATCCCTTGGCCCATTACCTATTCGGGCAATAATGTGGGCCATAATTTACTTTACTGGCTTTAAGGGGATCAAAGGGATAGTAAGGTTCATTCTGAACAGGTTCAAAGGTTAATTGGTATAGAAAAAGGGAAAAAAAGAGATTCCACATAGCATGGCTCCCCTCTTCCTCTTCCTTGTATATAGTATACTCCCATATTTGGGGAAAAGCAATAAATCAATGCAAACTAAACCCTTTATGTCGAATGAAGAAGTTTACCTGCCCTGGGACATGCCCAAAACAAGTAAAGCAAGTTATGCCTCAACATTAACTCCTCCCCAAAAGGGAGATCAGAATAAATGAAATAGACTTCCCTAGGATTTAGGAACTAAAATTGTTTCTGCATATCTAATTTTATAACATATTTAGAAAGGGAAAAAGAAGAATATTTGGCTCTCTGGCCTTTGTGACTTTTCATCAGACACATTGAAAGAGAGGGTAAGAAAAATATGAGCCAAAGTGAAATTTAGGATCCTTGCACAAAATTCCTATTTGCAGGGCATCCTGCCTATAAAACCAGCTTACAGAGCCCTCCTAGGATGCACTTGTGCTTCTGGGAGGATGTATACATCAGAAAATTTGGGGGGGAGTTATTTTCTTAATAAGGGGAATTCTCTAAACATGCTCAAAAAAGGGTATGGATGCCAAAAAGTCTCTGACTTCCCACTGAGAACAAAGTGTTTTGATAGGGGAAAATGATTGTTGTATAGCTGGATTCTAAATTCTGGGAGGGGGAGAATGAAGAGAGAGAGAGAGAGAGAGAGAGAGAGAGAGAGAGAGAGAGAGAGAGAGAGAGAGAGAGGCAAAATCAATACCACTGCTACTCTAACCATTTTAAACTTTGCTGATAAGAGGCATGGTAGCCAGTGGCCTCTCTGGCTCAACAGCCACATAATATTTAATGTTCCCACTTTCCACATCTTCTCAGCTTCTTTATTCCCACTAAGCATAATAAGAAATACACCAAAACAGTCAAATTGAACTTGAAAGTGACCTTGAGGTGATAGGTAAGAACATAATATCAAGACGGATCAGGTGAGGAACAATCTAAATTCTACGGGCAGTCATCATTACTTAAAGTGAAAAGAGTTTATTTTAATGTGTTAATCAAATAGTCAGTTCAAAACAGAAATACATACCTAATTCAAAACCTACTACTAAAATGGGTCAAAGGGGAAAAATCCATCAGAGAGAATAAAATGAGTCAAGATGAAGATGCTATGGTAATTGACTATTAATTGCTTCAGTTTCAGAGGGAAATCTGCAGCCACACCAATATTTTGCATGAGGTAGTATTCAGCACTGAATAAGAAATAAGGATGTATTTGTAGCTTTATTATAGGTTCTTTTTCAGAAATATTCTCCCCTACCTAACTCCATTCCCACCGCCTTACCCACCCCTCCCTCAAAACCCTAACCCCCCATAAAAGAAAATATTCCTAATAATGTATAAAGCCAGGAACTCAGGTAAAAATAACTAAAACATTCAAAAGAGCTGATTTATCTATGTAAACTTAAGAAAATAAATTCTCTTTTGCATTCTAATGCTCTACCCTCTAAGCCTTTTTTCTGGGTACTCTTGAACTTCAAAAACTAAAACCAGTGAGAACAGAACCACAAAACTTGTTTCTCTAGAAACAACTCTTTTAAGAACAAGGCAGAGCAAAGGTGACATCTGTTTATTTTAAAATAACGAACTCTTAAGCTGTAAGAATACTATGTTGGCTAGTGAATATTAATAGACAGTTTATAAATGGGGGGGGTTGGAAGAATGTTAAACAAAAAACTGTGTATAACAAACTTGTTAATAAAAAACGCTATATTCCTAGCCTACAGCAAAGAGTTAGCTAAATCTAAAGAATTTTTATTTTAATGGTTTCCTGTTCACATTTTTTATTTTAAAAAAGTATTAGTCATAAAAAGATGAGTTCAAGTGTCCAAGTGTCTCCATATAGAAGGCACAGTAATTGAGTTAGTGATGCTGTTACCTGTTACCTGTCTTTTCCTAAAAGTACATTTTGTACTGCTTATACAATCCCAAATTATAATCCTACAATACAGAGCAACATGGAGTTCTTAATTCCACCCCATGACATGCTTTGTAGTGCAATTCTAATCATGACTGGGAAACACTGAATCAGGAAGTGTGTCTAAAAAGATGCTAATTAGATCTCAAAATAGATTCAGTCCTTTTTAATTTTAGGTGATTGGAATCAGGGAATTTCTAAGCCTGGAAAATGATAACTTCATGAGCAACTTTCCTGTTCAGGGCCTGAAAATTAGAAAAAATTGATTTCATGTAACTTTCAGCACAGTATTTCTGACAACTGCAAATTAGATAGCAGAATATCAAAAAATGACTTTCTGCAATGATCTATCACAGATCTGGGCAGAAGACTGAAAGGCAGGCAAAATACTCTGCAAGGTGTGAGCGATCACTCCATGGTATCTTCCAAGAGTGAGTATCCCCAAGTACTTATCTATATGTGTGTGGTGTTGCTTATTCACTTGCCCATCTCAGTTTGCACTTTGTTTTTATCTATAGTTTTATTCATTTTTTTAAGAAAAAAAAACAACACCAACCTCTAAAAGTCTTTTGCCATCACCACGCACATAGCAATTTGCAATATCAAATACAACAATAGCACAGCTAGCAAAAGGGTTCTTAAAGCAGGGGTGTCCACAGCAAATAGCAGCATTGGAAACTACTTGAGCTTCAGAAACAATCTTTTAGGGGCTCAATTTCACATCACTGAATCAATGAATAGTACACAATAAATGACCATTAACTTGCCTACACTACAAAACAGTAGCGAGCTTATTAAAAGTGTCCAGAGCTTTTTTTTTTTTTTTGCTTTTTTAAATGTAATCCTCCACAAACAATGTAATTTATATTATAATTTTGACATAGAAAAATATATAAATTCAAACACTTATACATAATACTTTTCACAACTGAATTCATCTCTGTTTCCCCAACATCAAGGCCCCATGAACAACTCAAGCCAAAGCTAATTTGCTCCAACCGAACACCCCTGCTGCCTGTTGAAACAAGAGGGATTGTCACAAAATGATAGTCATTTATAAACAATACATTTAGGGAAAGCTCTGAAATACAGCCACTCAAGAACCAACCATTAGTGAGTAATTAAAACGATCAGCTCCTGCTTCTTCGCTAGCCAGCATGGTTTCTCTCTTCTTCCCCGAGACTGGTTTAGAGAACTATATCCTTCAGACGCTTCATGCCAGGAGACTCTTTGTTGCGACCCTCCTTCAGAATGGGGTTGACCTCATGCATCACTTTCTCGCTGTCAGCTCCACGAGGCTCAGCTTCAGAGGGACGAGAAGGACCACTGTTGACATGGTTGACATACTGCTCCAGATCGCGGGCGGGTGGTGCCAGGGCAACGGTGTAAGACACGGAAGGCTTGGTGGGCACAGGGCTCTTGAGGTGCAGAGGGGAGGTGACAGGGCTAATCGCCTCACAGCCATTGCCCGCCTCCCGGACAGCGCCATTGACTTTGGGGCTGCAGATGGTCACATCGACAGTCCTCCTGCCTTTCAGGGTGGGCTTCTCCTCAGTAGGGTGGTCGCTGACATCTTTGCCAAAGGTTGCGAAAGTCCGCTTGGTGGGGCCGCAGTCGTCATAAGCCTCAACATCAGCAGCAGTAGCTTCAATGGACAGAGCGATGATATTCCGCACATTCTCAGGGGACTTGGAACGGGTAGGCAGGGGGTTCCGAGGCATCCAGCACCTGTCAGAGTGGCCAAGAATCCGGCATTCTTCCCTGCAGTGAAATCCTTCATTCTGATCTGTTTGGAGAAAATAAAATGTCAATTACATCAGCTTTTCCCAGGAATCATTCTTACTCCCCAACCTTCTGGTTTCTTAGGTGTCCACAAGCCCTTTTGGGGAATGGCACTTATAGATAGTCCTTTCTTGCCTTTTGGGACAAGTGTGAAGAATTGGATTTTTAAAACATATATCTTTATTGATTTCAGGGTGGAAGGGAGAGGGAAAGAGAAATAAAAACATCAATGATGGGTGAGAATAATTGATCGATCGACTGCCTCTTGTGCCATTGGGGATCGAGCCTGCAGCCCAGGCACATGTCCTGACCAGGAATTAAACCATGACCTCCTGATTCATAAGTCAATGCTCAACCACTGAGCCACTGTGGCTGGGCTAGAATTGGATTTTTAAAAGACTGTAGACATCCTCCTGTACACATCCCCTTTTTATTATTGTTGTCACTGTTCCCACTGTTGACAAAACTAAAAACCTAAAGGGAAACAACTGCCAGTGGGGAGGCATTTGGGGCCTGGGTGAAAAAGATGAAAGGTTTAAAAAACAACAACTCATAGACACAGACAACAGTATGGTGATTACAAGAGGGAAAGGAGGGGTGGAAGGAGGTAGAAGAAGGTAAAGGGGTGATAAATGGTGACCAACAGAGACTTGACTCTGGGTGGTAAACACACAACACAATATAGAAAAGATGTATTATAGATGTGTACACTTGAAACCTATATAATTTTGTTAAACAATGTCACTCCAATAAGTTCAATAAAAATAAAAATGCACACTATGGTGAAAAATGCCATATATTTTTTTAAAAAAGTTTATCCTGAGAGTCAAGTTACTGAAAGCCAGCATTTTAACAACAACTCCTGCTTAAGGTCAACTGTATTTGAGAGTGGTTCCAGCAGCAGAAGAAGTGGAAGCAGAGCAGGTAACCCAACAGTCAGTATATCTGAGAAGTTTTAGCCATGTTTTTGAGCAACAGCACTTCCAACAGCATATCCACCCTACCTGTCAATGATATGCAGTGCTTAATTTGGGGTTGGTATCATGCTATCTTTGAAAGCCCAATCACATTACTTCTTTTTGACCACCAGTCAATCTTCTCACTAAGCTATTTTCATAACTTAACTTCCCATTAGAATGAACATACTGAGCTCTCTTCCTTCCATCTGACCCATAAACTTCATTGGCCCTATACACACATCACTCATAGATTGAGCGTCATTTAATTATACCCAAGTAGCCATTCCACCTTCTCTTCTTTATCTGAAGATTTTTAAGGTCATATTTCTTAAAGAAATCTTCCATGGATTTCTTTAGCCCTATCATGGATAATCTCAGCAGACAGAGTACATAATTATTGGTGAGATGTGTTTCTCTTTTCACATTAAGTTCATTTAAGATTAAGTTTTTAATTTGACTCTCAGAGAGGCTTTCTACATGAGCTTCATGAAAGCATGAGGCCAGGGTTAACTTCTGCCTGTCCATTGGTAGAACTGTTAATCTCAAGGTCTGATTTACACCCCTAGTTTTCCAGAACCATTTATATTTATGTTACATTTTGGCATGAGGTTGGCCTAATGAAAATTTTCATCATATTGAATATTGCATCAAAATACAAGTAACTTAACACTTATTTAAAAACTCTGGGGAAGGATCGGAGGAGGTAGGAAGACAGGAAAGATCACAAAAACAAAAAGTGCATGCCACCCCAAAAAGTTGGAAATGTATGCTGTGACTGCTCTTTTTCAAGAGGAAGAAGTCTACTATTCAGTGCCTTGCCTGATATCAGTCTACATATAGCACACCTTCCTTCAACACTTGTATTTCTTTTGTTGTTGTTGTTTGTTTTCAGTGAGTAAATAACATATCAAAGAGGAACTGCTCTGCCTCAGTCATCAAAGGCTATTTTAGTAAAGGGATACATGAAAGGGGGCTCAAGAAATAATAGGTTAGTTGGGTATATACTTCACATTTTGAGAAAATATATTGGCAGCAACTAAATGGCCAGGCATAATCCAGGCTGAGTTTAGAATTCAACAAAACTGTGGGATATGACCCTTGGCCTAGTTTAAACTACTGAAAAGAGAACTAAAGGTAAAATTTCTCCCTGATAGCTGGTCACAATTTGCCAATTTAAATTTAAGATGGCCATTTTAAGCCCCATTTCAGTGCTGGAGAATGAAACATTCAGAATTTTGCAGCTGAAACCAAATAAATTAGCATTATCACCAACAAGATAAGTACTTTCCACATAGATAAGTCAATGCTTCTGCAAACTTTGGCACAGTTCCAAGTCAGGGTTGCATGGTTCCTTCTGCAAAATGAAGGATTTATCTGCCGCTTCCCTGCAAAATCTCAGTGCTGCTATCTATCCAATAGCATGTCATCATCCAAATTGCATATGTTCCTGGGAGGCACAAAGTATAAAAAATAAGGAAAACATGTTGGGACAACTTGAGAAACACTTTATGTAGACCTAAACATCACAAGTGGAAGAGTCTATGGCTGATCCACCCACAATCAGTTTCACCCAAATCTAGTGCTTTCCCCAGGAGACCCCAGATCCCTCCAGTAGGACAGAATTTATATCTTCAGTTTCCCAAAAATATGTTTCTTCCTCTCTATCTTCTCTGAGGCCCATCTCATAACTTTCCAAGTAATAGCTCTAAAGAAATAGTGTGAGTGTTTGTTTGGGGGTGGAGAATAAGGAGTTGCAAGTGATGGAACAGTTCAATAATTAACTTCTGTTTCTACAAATCTAAGCAAGTGTCCCCTGGAAGCCAACAAAAAAAATGTCCAGAAGGCTATGGGGTCCCGTCCTTTTTGTTCCTAATTTAGGACACAAAGGCATAGAGGCCTTAGCCTTTCAGCCCTGGAACCATGGACATGCGACCAGCTATGAAGAGAAAAATCCCAGCTGACCTTCAGACTGGTATTATATGCCACTTGCTCACACTTCTAAAGCAGAACAATGGTAAATTACATTCTAATCATTAAATGGAATCTTCTCAATCAGCTCAACATAAAGCTCTAATTTCTTTTAAGTTTTTAGTATCAAGTGGCTGTCTTCAAATTTGGAGATGCGGGTTGTTGTTTTTTAAAATGCAATTCAGTAGGGAAAAATGCCATCCATTTGCTACCCCATATTTAAGTACAGTGCTCCTTCCATATAGTAGGCTGATACAAATGAACAGCAGGAGGAGACCTGGAGCCCCAACACACGGGGTGAGAGCAGAGACCCCAGTAGCAGACACCTCAAAGATCTTACGAATCTAGGAAGACTAGAGTAGGAAACTCTGTCTTCTTAGAAGCTTCTCTGCAGACAGTACTTGCTTTCAGCTTACCCACTGCCTAGTGAATAAATCATCCTTTGGAAAGAGGAAAAAGTAAATTCAGCACTCCAAGGAATACAATCAGTCTAAAGCTGTCCACCAATCTTGCTAAACCCACCTCAGCCCTATATGAGCTAGAATAATATGCAATTTTCTTGTATTAATTATGTGAACTTATTTTTTGCTCTGTTCTTCATGCAAGTGAAGAATTGAATCTAAGAGAATCTTTCATTCACAATGTCTCACCCATGGCTTAGATCTGATTTCTTTACTTCATTAAATCTTGACCAAGAGCAGTGACTTGTTGCTTATCATTTTTGGTACCATACACTACATGGTGACATTTGTGCCAATACAATTAAAATAAAATCCAATCTGGCTTTAGTGTTTATAGCCATATTAAATATGAAAGAAAACCTGGTGAATATAGAAGAATATCTTCTCAGCCCAAGGTAACCTACATTCATAAATGCACTGAAGATGAATTACTTTTTAAAAATCAAAACTTCAGTTTAATAAAAATTATATATGTATTAAACGTGAGAAAATCACAATACAAAGCTCCTTAAGAAGAACAATCAATGAAGACAAACCAGATGTAAAAAGCAAAGAAAGTACTTCTGGAATTGCATAGGACTTGTACAGATTATACGCCTACCATCATGTAGTATTGTGTTTGAGGATGAAGATATGAGACTAGAAAGGAACCATTTTGTGTTATCACAAATTAACTGTCAAAATGCTGGCTCTAGTTAAAACAGATGTAGGTTAAAAAACTCACTAATTTCCTGCTAAGATTGCTCTTAGCCTTTTTGTAACTCTATACCTTGCTACATCTTTCTCTGAAAGTACTTACTTGAGCCTAAGCAAAGAAAAATGTAAGACACTAAAATCTACAGAGTTGTGGGAATTCAAACTCATTACCACATACAGATAAATTCAAATGTTCACATAATTAGGTATAAATTATGAATTTCAAATTGGCCTTCCCTGCCTCTGAACCTGTCCCCAGTATTTTCAAAATAAAATAATAAAACAAATAGAATAAGTTTGAAAGAGGAACACAAATCTCGAGGCCATAGAACTCCTTAATTCAATGCAGATCATATTACTTTAGATAAAAAATAAAAGAATAAAAACAGAGAAAAATAAAGCTTCTTCAATCTAAGTTGTAATAAGTATTTTTTGTCATAATTTGTCATTTAGGAACCTTGGTGAGAAAATCCCAAAACCTCTGGCAAAATATATATTTAAATCTTAAGTAAAAGCACAGTCTTGTGAGAGCATGGGAGGCATAAGAGGCAGCAATGAGTAAGTCATGATGGACAAGTAATTAAAATAGAAAAAGAACAAAATATATTATTTTGTGTAGATAATAGCAAAACTTTTTGCAGCAATTACTATTTTCCTCAGGATGTGAAGCTGCTGTCTCTTTAGAGGTAGGCAAGCAATGTTCTTCCACACTAGAAAGAGCCTACCCATAGTCTCAACCAAAGTTAAAAAAAAAAAAAGAACATGATGAAAACACCATTTCAGACTTTACTAAAACGTTCAAAGTCCTAGTGGAATAGAAGAGCTGAGAGTCTCTGTCGGGTTTGTATAGATGTCCAACCACAATAGATGTGTTCAATAATGCTGGCAGTTCTTTACCGTGATTCAGAGTTTGGGTGTATTCACTCAAAGATTCCAATGGTCAGAGACAAAACTCCAACGCTAAAATAGTTCAAAGTTACAGTTAAAAGAGCAATGTGTTATCTTGTTAGAAGTGATCTGTAATCAATGATGCAGAAAGGGAAAGTTAGAGTGAGTTCCAGTTCCTGGAAGTTCAAATAGTTAGCTACTTCTAAGTAACCTATAAGCAAGCCATGTGTAAATCAGAAAAGCTTCCTGGATTGTACTCATATACATACACTTAGCTTAATCATATCATGAACGAGATGATCTATGACCAAAACAGGATTATTTTTTGTGAGATATAATGGAAGACATTGTAGCAGTGATTATAAAGAGACAGTTGTTAACATTGGTCATGTGCACCTAATCAAGAAAACATAACTCAAGAAGTTTCCCCTCTTGACCTACCTAACTCCTACTCATCTGAAGCAGACATAAACTACCTACTAAATATCCATATCCATATCTATTTTTTTGTTAGTCCTCACCTGAGGATATTTTTTCCCATTGATTTTTAGAGAGAGTGGAAGGGAGGGGGAGATCAGAGAGAGAGAAACATTGATGTGAGAGAGACATATCGATTGGTTGCCTCCCGCACATGCCCTGGCTGGGGGCCTGGATCAAGCCTGCAACTGAGGAATATGTCCTTGACCAGAATCGAACCCTTGACCCTTCAGTCTGTGGACTGAAGTTTTTACCACTTAGCCAAATCAGCTAGGGCCATATCTATTTTTAATACTTAGAAATAGACCCTACTTCTCTTATGGTTGGCAATGGACCAGCTAAAAAAACTACACTTCCTAGCCTCCTTTGTAGATAGGAGTGGCCATGTAACTAAGATTGCCAAAGTTGTGGAAGCAGGATATTTAAAAAAAAAAAAAAACCTCCTTAAATGGTGAGGAGCTGACTTAGTTTAAGACCCTTTTGTGCTTATTCCTTCCAGCTTTGTCCTGTCTAGAATGGAGACATAATGGGTGAGCTACAGTATCCATCTTTTTAAAAAAAAATAAATTTTTTATTGTTTAAAGTATTACACATGTCCCCTTTCCCCCCATTGACTTCTCCCTGGTCATTCCCACCCCCCCAGCACAAGGCCCTCGCTCCCCTACTGTCTGTGTCCATGGGTTATTCTTACATGCATGTATACAAGTCCTTTCGTTGATCTCTTACCCCTCCCCCCACCTTCCCTCTGAGGTTAGGTGGTCTGTTTGATGCTTCTATGTCTCTGGATCTATTTTTATTCATCAGTTCATGTTGTTCATGATATTCCACAAATGAGTAAGGTTATGTGATATTTATCTTTCTTACAATATCCATCTTATTATCATGAGGCAACTCTGAGGATGGAAGCCATGGATAACAGAATAGAAGATGTAAGCACTTTGGGGTATTCAATATATTGTAGACCTAGCTCATTAGACCTGAACCTGTTATATAAGAGAAAATATAAGCCTCCCTCTTGCTTAAGCCATTGATTTATTTTCTTTAGTGGGGGGAGGAGGATCTTTATTACCAGTACTACAACACTGTCCATAACTAATACATGACCCCTGAAGTCTCAAATTTAACTTCCTTGGGGAATCCTTCCCCTATCCCTTAGACAAAGGTAGGTCCCATGCCTTTTATAGCATTCAATACATGTAATTACTTGTGTAATATCTATATCCAATGCTAACATAAAGTCTGAGCAAAATTTGTACCTGTTTTGTTCTCTCCCATACCCACAGAAACTAGCAAAGGGTACAGCTCATAGCAGGAACTAAATAAGTTTAATTTTATTGAATGAAACGGGTACAAAAAAGTGATAGCAACATAACAAAGAATCTTGGTCAACATATCAGATACTATACCGCAGATACTGTGCGGTTTCCTAAACGTGGAAATAACTATCCTATTTAGTAGAAACACTATAGAAACATACAAAGAAAACTATGTAGCTTTGTCAGAGGCAATAAAGTAAATGTCATCTTAGCCTTTGAGTGGTTTCCTTCACACTATATGCAGATCTTAAAGAGATCTATTATGTTTTAATGTCCAGTTGAAAATACATTTTCCATATACCTTAAAGTTTTCCATTTTAACAATAGTTAATGGGGTCTATACTGTGGTAAGTCAATAATACGATAAGCCGAAGTGTCTATTTTATGAAATGGATGTTGTTCTGATAACAAACATTTTTCTTGGCATCAAATAAAATTATTATTAATTCTTATAAAATATAAGCCAAAAAATGAGACCTATGGTGAGCTTTTTAGACCCACTGCAGATGCTGACTCTTTCTGGCAAAATTAATTAAAATACACATAGTAAAACTGATGCTCCAGTCAAATATGTGAGGGAATTACCAAAGGAAAGAATTATCCTGGATAGAGTTCTTAAAAGCATTGTAAGGCCTGCAAAGAGTTAGGAAAGGGGGAATCCATTCTATAACTGTAACTTTAAAAGGCAAGCAGAGTAGCAGTGGGCTCAGTAAAAAATAGAGGAAGGGAGAGAGGGAAGGAAGAATGGAGAAAGAGAGGGAAGGGAGCAGGAAACACTATCTAGGCATTAGACATTCCATCTTAGTTTTGATCTGATTCACATCTTAAGGGTTGGGTTTCTTTTGGGTGTTTAAATATCATTTGAGCATTTAGCAAAAACAATAAGGGCTTAGAAGTTTGCAAATGAAAACTTCCCAGAGCCCCTCCCAGGTTATAATTCTAGGAGGAGTTTATACTCACTTCCTAAAGGACACAAAGTTTTGGCAAGAAAAGATGGATCTCCGTCTGTAAAATATTCAAGGGCACATGAATGAAGATAGATATTTCTAGGGACTTTTAAACCAGTGACATCAAGCTATCCTTTAGACATTCTAGTGTGAAAAGGCTTACACTGCAAAATACATGACAAATAGCTACTTATTACTTTCTTCCTTTTCCTCTTTCTTTTAAAATTTCCCACCATTTTTGTTCCTCCCTAATGCTTTTTTCAAAATTCTCTTCTTCCCCAGCCTCCTGCTTATTAGCATCCCTTCCTACAGAACTATGGCCTGACAGACAACAGGCAGAAGTGAGAGGATGTCAAAACTTTGATTGGCATTTGAAACATTGATGTGGTATTATTTGACAGATGCCAAAGATAAGCTATATAAAAATCATCCCTTAAAACATGGAGAAAAATTCCCACATTTTTCATTCATCTGGGACAGGCATTAAAGGTCCCTGTCAAAATAAGAGGATCCAACCTTGGCCAGTGTGGCTCAATTGGTTGGAGCATCATACAGTACAGCAAAAGGTGTCGGGTTGGATTCCAGGTCAGGACACATACCCAGGTTGCTGATTTGATCCCTGATCAGGGCGCACATTGGAGGCAATGGATTGATGTTTCTCTCTCATGTAAATCTCTCTCTCTCTCTCTCTCTCTCTCTCTCTCTCTCTCTCTCTCTCTCTCAAAACAAAGGACAACACACACAAAACATTCCCTCAGGTAAGGATTTTAGAAAGAAGAAAAAAAAGAAGAGGATCAACTACCAAACTGAGATCACCAGTTTTCTTTGGTCACACAGCAAAGCATGGATAAAAGGGACCCAAGATAGGAAAGTTTTGATTGAATAAGAAAGGTTAGACATGTTTGCAGGTAAAGATACCTCAGGAAGCTCAGGAAGGGCAAAGTGGAGGAAAGTGTGTGGGAACAAAGTTCCTGAACTGGCAAAGGAATGTTGCCAAAAGAGAGAAGATAGGCAGAGAGAAAAGTCAGCTCTGATCAGCATTAGTTGGCATTGTTAGGGTAGTTAAAAAGCAGGAATTCTGTAAAGTTTAGATTTAGCTTGAGAGGATGGATAAAAGACAGATGAACCCCAACCTTTTCTTAGACCATTTGATCAGCATCAGTTAGCAAGTGCCAACCAATTTTTTGCCTCTATGATGCCAAATTACACATTGGCCTCTCCCCTCATTCACAGTTGATGCAACTGAAATTCATTTAACAACCAGTGCAACATGAAACGAGGGGCAATGGGGGGGGGGGATAAGGACACATATGTAATACCTTAAATCAATAAAGGAAAAAAAAATTAAAAAATATATGTCCATTTCAGAATTCAAAGTAATTGTATTATCTTCAATAAAATCTACAGTGCTTATCTGGTCAAAGAGACAAAGTTAAAACATATCATAATATATAAAAACCCAGGGTCCATAATGTCCAAAACGACTGAAGGTTTGACCAACCGGAAGTCAGTCCTGCAGTCAGTGCTGGGCTGCCATGGTGACCCAGCACTGACTGCCACCACCTACAGGGGCTGTGACCCAGCACTGACTGCCGAGGAGGCTGTGGATAAGGCTTGGAGAGAGGTCTGGAGAGAGAAATGGGGTCTGATCCATAGCCTCTGTGGCAGCTATTGATCAGCCCTTGCCTCTCTCTTTCTCTCCCAGCCTGGCCAGCAGCTAAGCCTCTCCTTCTCTCTGGGCCTCCATGGGGGCTGCTGATCAGCCCCACCTCTCTGATCAGCCCCAGAGATAGGCCCGGAGATGCTGATGGCATAGAAACTGACCAATCAGAACCAAATCTGTGTGAATTGTGAGGAGCCAATGGCCGCCTAGGAGGTGGAGCTTTTGATGCCAACTGGCATAGAAACCGACCAATTAGAATCAAATCTGGGTGAACTGCAAGGAGCCAATGGCTGCCTAGGAGGCAGAGCTTTTGATGCTGACTTGCCTAGAAACCAACCAATCAGAACTTAATCTGGGTGAACTGCAAAGGCAGAACCTAAGGTGGGGGCTGAGGAGGGGTTTTAAGGGCAACAGCTGTTTGGTGTAAGATGTAAGAAAGTGGTTCAATTTTTTAATGACCGTTTGGCAGTATAATGCATATGACTGGCTATCAGTCCAGATATAGGGATTATATATTTTTGTCTGCCAAGAGCATCTCCTCCTGCTGAAAAAGGCTTCCCCCCATTTAAGCAATCCTATCCTATATAATATATCTATACTAATAAAAGGGTAATATGCTAATTAGACCCGGTCGACTGGCCATCTTCCGGATGTCTGACTTCCTTCCAGACAAAGCCATAGTGATGGGGGCCAAGGCAGAGGCAGTTAGGGGTGATCAGGCTGGCAGGGGAGGGCAGTTAGGGGCAATCAGGCAGGCAGACAGAGGCAGTTAGGGATGATCCAGCAGGCAGGCAGGTGAGCAGTTAGGAGCCAGCAGTCCCAGATTGCGAGAGGGTGCAGGCTAGGCTGAGGGAAACCAATCCCCCCTCCCCCCGCACAAATTTTGTGCACCGGACCACTAGTTGAAGTATAAGTGCTTGAAAATTTAATATTTAAGCTGCAATTTGGGCAATCACAATAGTTCCTGGAGTTTTCATTTTTGTACTTGGGCTCAATTCAATCCAATCCATAAAGAAGAGATTTCAAGATGTGTATAAATATAAATAATTTGTGCTGATGCATGGGGAGCAAAGAAATGAAGCAGAGGGCTGCCTGGAAAATTGCGACTAAGAAATAAGAGGTGCTGACAGTGACTGAGATAAGCAGAGATTTACTAGACTGGAACCTTTGTATTTTGTCTTCTATGGTGGAAAAAATATCTGACAAAATGCTGGACTTCATCTAGGTGCTTAGAAACAATTTGATAAAGCATCTTTACATGTAAAATATGAGGGGTCACAAAAGGCCATTGAACTATTCCCCAAAAGAGGAGCACTGAGATATAACTACTCTGAGCAAACTTTTTAAAATAGAACCATTTTTAAAAGTTTCATTCTAAAATATCCGCAGAATTAAGTCCTATATCTGTTGGACACCTACAATGCCTATTCACTTCTGTGAAGAGTTCAAACTAATTGTTTGACTTTGTGCAGATTAGAAGTAGACCGTTTCACACATTCTCCAGGTAGTTATACTGCTGGAAAGACAAAGCCTTCAGGTGATGCTTACAAGTAGCACTAAACCTAAAGTTATCATCAACATGGTTTCACTCTTTTCTGGAAAATAAGGAAATTGCTAACACATCATTAACTTGAGGGAAAAAAGCACTTTTATGCTGGTCATGAGCTTCTGGGTATCAGACAGACTATATAGTAAGGATGGCACAAATAGAGCTGGTATGAAAGCAAGAGGGACAGGGCATGCTAACCAGGAGAAAAAAATCTTCCTTTTTTAATGAAAATTTAATGTTAGGGGAAAAAAGGCACCCAGCAGCTGGTGTTCCTCTTAACAGGAACTGACTCTTCCCTCAGTCAAGTCCCAGGACAATAGGCAATGCTATACATGAGTCAATAAAAATGTTGCAACTGTAACTTCCAAATTCTTTAAAGATTCTTGACTGCCAAAATGTTCATGGTACAGGGTGGGGAAGCTAAGAAACAATATAGTAATTCTCCAATGGATTCTTTCTCATTGAAAAAGTACAGTGCTCAGTAAACCAATCACTATCTCTTGCAATGTGTCATGTCATCAGCTAGATGGGAATCATTAGAAATAGTCACTAAAAGCAAATAAGAGTGTCAGAAGGATTACTACCTATTAATTACCTAGGTTGAACTATTTGTTACCAACAAAAGCCTCATAAAAAATCTAGCATTATCTTGATATTTCAGTGTAGCTCTAGCAAACATATGGAATACTGTAATTGCAACGACACTGCTTCTGGGTACAGCAAACAGCACAATCATTAAAAAAATTTATTTCAAATATCTTCCTGGAAGCTAATAAATTTTACAGCAGTTTCACTCCTTCCTCATTACAACAACAACAAAAAAAGCTTAGTAACAGACAAATTAAAAGTAAATTGATTGCCTTAGGGGGATCTGTTCAAATATCACTTTTCCATGTTAGAAATGAGAGAGAGAGAGAGAGAGAGAGAGAGAGAGAGAGAGAGAGAGAGAATATGACTATTAGATGGAGTGAGATGGATGACTGAGATAAAGAGTTTGAAAGGGATAGAAGCCATTATGTGTAAAAGACAAGCTCTAGCAACATATGGATAGTGAGAGACAACCAAAACCATTAAATACTTGTTTGCAAAACCAGGTAGAAATCAACTTAAAATAAAATGCAAATGTGTCACTGGGGTGCAGGCCTAACATTTGTGCTGGAATTTATGAATAATAACTATGAATAATGAATACCAAAACTGAAGAGATCAAACACCACCTTCTATGTTTACTTGTCATTATCCATCATTCTTGGACAAGGCTCATTATTATTTTTTGTTCTTTTCCTTAGAGGTATTTACAATTACTCTTTTTCCAGTGATCCACTTAATCATCCTAGTGAGAGAAAGCAAGGTGTATTTTTCAGGGTGTTGCCTCAAAAGCAAGTAGACAATTTCAGAAGTGAGGCCAATTAATCTATTCATTGAGGGAGCTTGGTAATTTTAAGGCATCCTATGCTTGTTCCACTGCTTTTATTAGAAAGAAAAAGTCTTTTACACCATTAGCACATGGCTGTTCCAGTAAGACGCCCCCCCCCCCCCCCGCCGACCTTTAGCTTGTCCAACTCTTCTCTGAAAAATGGAATAGCTGTTCCATCTGAAGCATCAAGGAATTCTTGGAATCTCTCTGGGTCACAGCTGTGAGGACTTTTTCTGACTTGGCTTGAACTCTGAATATAGGAATATCAAAAGGCTTTTTGGTTGAGACTACCTGAATCAAAACACTCTAACGCAGCTCAAGAAAAATCTATGTAAGAGGATACATAGTAAGCCTGGATTATGGCCACATATAAAAAATCACAGACAGACACGCACACATGCACATTCCGACACAATCACCATCACCAAAACCAGTCCTTAGCATCGTGAATACTCATTTCCATTCACAAGTTGAAATAATAGAGCATTATATATCCATTCTACCTCAATAAAGCTGGAAAAAATCAATGGGACAAACCTAAAGATTACCAAAAAAAGCAGTCTGGTAAATTTAAATGCTCTTTCCATTTAGTACAGATCATGTATCTTTATACCCTTGGAAGAACTTCAATGTTATTGCATTTGCCCCTGTTGGTTAAAATGCAAAATCTTTCATGGCTGGGTCCTTGCAACATGGGGCTATGAAGGAATGCCATGCTGAGTCTGGAGAAGCCCTGAGGAGTCGAGTTCTATATCAGAAAACATGACAGCACTGGGAGTAGAAAATTTGAAGCTTTAGTCAAGTCTGCATGAGTTCTATTATCTGAGATTCCAATTTGACAGTTATAGAGAGGGAGGGTACAGACTTGTTTAATATATGGTATTGGACTCTAACATAAAACTCTTCTAAGAGTAAATTAAAATTATTAAAGAGCATGCCTTCTTTGGCCCTAAAGCTTTCTTATTCCCTGAATTCTACTTTGAAATCTTTATTTTATTATATCAGTTAGTAAACAGCAAATAATCTAGCTTATTATTAAAACTGCAGGTGAAACAACCAGCTTTGGAAAAATGTAAACAGTGCCTAGCTGAGGAGCTAAGGCTCATTGTTTGCTCATCTATTAAGACATATCACAACTCCTTCATCTATCCTAATGGTCCTGGATTTGGGGTAGAGGGTAACAAAGGAAAAAAAGAGTTGTACAGATAAAGACTTATATTTTAAAACCTCCTACTGCTGTTATTAATCACACACACACACACACACACACACACCAGAATTGTAATGTTTACATAGCTTCCCAGATAAGATGCTTATAGGACATTAGCAAACAAACAACATTGAGGAATGATTTTATTCTCCTGGGGAATCTTTATCCCCCTTCTCCCAGAGTTAATGTAACCTGAAATGTTTATATGTTTAGCACCCTGTTATCATTCCAATATGGGAGGTCAGCAGTATTTCAACAAAGAAACCACTCATGAGTAATGATTTTATGAAGACAAGAGTGGGAAAACAAACTGTTTGAAATGAGTCTAATTCCTCGTGTGATGGTTAATAAAAAGAAACATCTGAGCCCAGTGCTTGAGAAGCATTTCTGTAATGTTCAACAGACTGAAAATAATAGCCTTTTTTCTGGTCTGCATTACCATTTACAAGCCTTCCTTTCTGGTCATCTGTGTTTACAAAGAGAATATGATTGATACAAGAGTCCTCCCTTCTGCACCACCCAACTAGACACAAGCTGTCCAGGTGATTTCTTTCTCTCTCTTTTTTTTAGCACAAGCCAACTTTTATTGTAAAAGAGTAAAACTAATTAGAGTATCGAAATGTTTCTGAAATTACTTGGGAACTGTGAGGAAGCCACAGAATTTCCAATGTAGTTCTCAGGAAAGCTGTTTGGAAAGTAAAATGTGATGCTCATATATTGCCTTTGTTTAAGGAAGCTCTTGGGACTCTATGGGGAGGAAATCTTCTATCTGTTCTATTCACTTCCTCCTGACCACCCCCCAAAGCTTATCCAGGGCAGGGGGAAAGTAACTGGTTATGCACTAGATACATTATTCTAGATAGAATAATCCATCAACTGCAGCTTGTAAGCTCTAGCAGAGCAATTGCTAGATGGAATTGCCTTTGTAAAATTTCAACATATTTGTAGGCATTTAATAAAGATTCCCCTGGAATTCAGTGGGCCTTTTATTCCCACTTATAAATAATGTATTCCCATTAATTCGCATTCCTCTTTTCTCATCTCATCTCCCTGTCCCCATTCCATAGTATTCAACCCATCTCTGCCATGTCCAAAATATCTTCTTGTTTTACTCTTCTGTTTGGACTTTGTCTTTCTTTCTTCAGCTTTATAGCCTTTCCTCATCACATCAAATCTTTCTGCCTAGAAACTCATGCCTTTATAGAAGCTATATGGAGGCAATCAGAAAAAAGAGCAGTGGCCAAGAAAATCCAGTAATAAAAAAAAGACCTGCTCTCTGAGACATTTCCTCCTTCTCACCAAGGAATCTTCAGAGTGAGCCTGATGGTTCTGTGGCTGCCCTGCCAAATATTAGAAACAGCTGTGTCTGGAATTTCCTTAGCAGGGTGTGTTACCAGCACCACTTACAAGAAAAAAATTGAGGTGAGTAATAGTAACTGTACAACTGCAAATATATTCTACACACCCTATAAAATAGCCCATATTTCCTTATTAGGAGAGTGAATAGTTAACATTCACTGTGAAATAAAATTTAAAAGCTTAAAATTTCCTCAAATTCCAAAAAAGTTGCCATGGATTTTTGTCTACCAAAAAAAATCAACAGGTGATTCAGTAAACTACAACTATTTACTCATTGGAAACTCGAAGTCTAATATAACACTGGTCCTCTCCTCTCCTTCGCGGTAATATAATTGGGCCATCAGCCAAAGCCTAGAGAAGTAACCTTCATCTTGGTGAACTGGAATCTCTAGTGTCAGATATAGTCAGCCTGACTAATGGGAATTATAGCTTGCCAAAATCTACAGCCTCACTCTCTGTTCCACCCATCAAATATGCTCAGGAGTCCCATGGCACAAGTCCAGCAGTCTATAGATACCAATCAACTATCAACAGCTTAAGTGTAAGTGATTGTAGATTAAGTGCAAGCCAAATGTGATTCCTTTTTTGTTGCAGGAATTCCAGTGCTATTATGGCACCCATAATACTCATACCTAATGATTCAGATGAGCTTTCAAGAGCTAAATGTTATGGGTAGTTCCTCACATGCTACAATTACAGCATCTGGCATAGTATTACTGGCCCAGTCTCAAAATCTAGGGCACTACGTGAACAGTATTGACAGGATTCCCCCTCCCCAGTTAAATATGATGAAAGATGTAGGGGTTCTCATATGCCCTGCTGCTAGTCTGGAGTACTGTTTCTACCTCTCCAGATTCCTACAGCTAGTGAATAAAGGAATGCATGTGTATACAACATAGCCTAGAACTCTATATTTCCTGATATCCCAATATTATAGGAAATGGTAAATTATTGAATTTTCCTCCCATTTCTATTCTTGAACACTTCCCATATGATTCAAATTCAGTGCTCTACCAAACTAGTTTTTCTTCTCAAACCAAAGGTTTTCCATCCTATAAAGAAAATATTCTGTATCAGACACACTGCTTTGAAGTGAGATACTCAGGAAAATAGTTTTTCAATAGTCAGTTGGATCAGGAGTGAATATAACTGACTGGGTTACCCCTAAACAGGAAGAATCCCAGTGCATTTAAAAGTTACTGCTTTGAAACACACTGAAGATTCTCAAGAGGGAAGGAGTGGGGAGAGAAATTCACCAAAGAACTTATATGCATATATGGCTAACCCATGGATACAAACAGTAGTGCAGTGAAGGCCTGGTGGGAGGGGTGGGAACAGGCGGGAGCTGGTCAATGGGGAAAAAAAGAGGACATCTGTAATAGTTTCAACAATAAAGATTTTTTATTTTATTTTTTTTAAAAAAGGGGGGGGATGCTTTATTTTCTTCCTGGATCAGGACCATATCCTGACATTCACATCCAATGGAAAGTTAGCTGCCTCTGTATTAACTATCACTGATGCTCCCCTTGGTACAACCTAAAGAATCCAAGGCATGGAAACCTTCCATCTTAACAAGCCCATATGTTGGAGCTCAGGGATAAGCATGTCTATGTGCCTCTTTAGAGGAACAGAACAAACTACTAGATTCCAAGCTCTACTGAATTGAGCAGTCAAATTTGTACATAATTGTGGGTAGAAGGTGGATATGGAGAAATTAGATGATCTGTAGTATTTATGTTTGTTATGGAGAAACCACATTTCCTTGCACAATAATAATAATGCTCATATATTAAACGTTTTTAGCATTATTGAGCTAGTCATTACTTAAATAAATCTCAAGAACAAAGCTGAATCCAGATATCAGAACACATCAGTTCTTTCCAAACCATATTTATCTGTCCTTGCTTCCAGTAACCACAGAGAGACTCAAACTAAATATAAATGCAGCTACAATTTCAAGACATTTTTATTGCCATATTAAATATTTGTGGCTTCTTTATTTTGTCCAATATCTTCCATTTCTTTGTTTCTTAGCACCATAACTGAAGCATATTTGATGATATGGCTTCAGATTTCCCTAACCCTTGCCTAATTCTCAACCCCTAGTGATAAGAAGCTGTAAAACAGAATAATTAACACCAGCTGCCCCATCTTCACTTCTGACTCTAGGAGCTGAGTAAGCCAACCTTGACCTCACAGGGTGTGGAGTGGGGTGGGTGGAAAAATGTCTGGCTCCAACCCAGCCATGGTGGGCCTCTCCCAAATCTAAATCCTCTTCCATTAGACAATACCTAAGTTTTTCGAGCATGTTTACACAGCTGGAACTGTGCAGACCCTGAAAATCATGCAAGGCACAGACAGGGGTAAGACTGCTCCCTGTTTCATTCTGGATTTAATCTTGTTTATCTAAAGAAGAGTAAATGAATGTATTAAATTCCCTGTGTTGGGCTAACAGCTACTGGGAAAGAGAGAAAAGTCTTCCCTTCCTGAGCAGAGTGTTCATTACCATGATTGCAGTAGCCCACAGGTGTGATGCCTTTTGTTGGCTACTAAGTAAGCAGCACTCAATAAAGGCTCAGTCCAGAAGGAAAAGCAGTAATAACAGGAAACACAACCATCCATGTCAGAAAACATTGAAAAACTAGTTATAGTGAAGAGATTGGCATTACCTCAGTGAGATAGGGTTTCTAGCTATTCTGGCCCCTGAGCTTATGGGAGAATCTGCTATCCCTTTCTCAGAACCCCTGTCCTGAGTTTGTATGTTTCTGCTCGCCAATACTAACTAGAGCCCTCCTGCAGCACCATAAGCTCCAAAAGTAGGAAAAACATAGAGTGTAAGCTTGGCCCTGGGCACTTGGCAACCATCCTGGACCTAAAGCAATAGAGACTGGTGAAGAAAAATTTTAACATTGCTAATTTTGCAGGTGCAGAAAAATCACAGGCAAAACTTCCTGCTGCAATACATTTGCTTATGCGAAAGCAAAAACAGGAAAGTTTCTCTCCAGAAGAATGAGAAATACACAAGTTACATCTACTGTAACAACTCAAGACTTGATCTACTCCTTGTCAAAAAGAAGCTTACCACCCCACAGCACATCTGAAGCCAGCTTCTCTTAGTGAAGTGTGTATTTGAAAATAGCACCATCCCTCTCTCAGAGGCTCTGGACTGTGGGTTCTGGAGTAAGAGGGCCTAGTTCAAGTCCCAGTTCTGCCACTTAATAGCCCTATTCTAAGGAAGTTGGTTAAAGTTATTCTCTGTGCCTTCTTTCTGTGTAAAATAGAAAAAAATAACACTGATCTCATAAAGTTGTTGGGATGGTTAAAAGTGGAAATACATGTAAACCAAGCTAAGCAGTGCCTGGCACAAAGGAAGAACTTAATACATGTTAGGTGTCATTATCTATCAGAAAACTCTAAATCTTTGGAAGAGATGGAGCCCTAACTGTCCTTATCCTTAAACACTGTAGCCAATTACTGGTGAGGTATGAAGGAAGGGCTGCTGGGAAGACCCAGGTTAAAAACTTAACCCCCATTAGGCTTCCTTGGTGACCCAAATGCCACCATTAGTTATTCCTTTGTATCATCATCACACTAGTGGTCCAGTGCATGAAATTAATGCACAGGGTGGGGGGATGTCCCTCAGCCCAGTCTGCACCCTCTCCAATCTGGGACCCCTTGGGGGATGTCCAACTGCCAGTTTAGGCCCAATTCCTCTCACAATCTGGGACCGCTGGCCCCTAACTGCTCGCCTGCCTGCCTGGCTGACTGCCCCTAACCGCTTCTGCCTGCCAGCCTAATCTCCCCCTAACCACTCCCCTGCCAGGCTGATTGACACCTAACTGCTCCCCTGCCAGCCCGATCGCCCCCAACTGCCCTACCCTGCTAGCCTGATTGCCCACAACTGCCCTCCCCTACCGTGATCTGCCTCTTCCACTGGGACCCGCCTTCTCCGCACTAGGTGGCAGAGACACTGGGACCGGCCTCCTCAGCACTGCATGGAGCTGTGGAACCCCCAGGCCTCGCCACATGGAGTGGCCTCTGCTGTATGTGTGGCCATCTTGTGGGGCCCATCTTGTGGTGGCCATCTTGTGATGATGTCATACATGAGGGTCACCTAGGATTTTATTATTATAGATTAAGCTTTCAAATGCTACTTGGAAAGGGAGACCAGTGATTTTAACAGGTCCTTTAAAATAATTAGTACCTTGAGGAAATGGAACATGAAATAGATAAGTATATATGTGAGAAGCAGGAAACAAGCAAAGAAAACCTGGTAATGCAGGACCCTGAATAGAAGTACTAATGGTGAAGGAAACTAAGAAAACCCAAGGAGAGTATTGGATGCCTGTGTTCCCAAATGGACAGGAAGGTAGATACATATAGTGGCATTGTAGACACAATTTTGTCAAGAGCTTGCCCTTGCACACTCCTTCTGAAAATGTGAGCAAGGCTCTTTCCTTTTCCTCCTAGGCATAGAGCTAGTTCTGACACTGTTGTAGACCTCATCACTTAAGAGGGAGAAAAAAAACACATGCAGAATGCATTCAAATTTAAAAATAGACCTCAGAAAGGAAATATTGACAAAATGCCTAATATGCTAAGTATGAGTATTAAATTGAATGAGGCACTTGGGGCAGGGAAATAGGCTGTACCACATACATTTGGAAAGATAGTACTAAAACAACAATATAGAGGGCTTTGGGTTGAATAGCAGGATGCATAATGTGAGAGAGAAGTTGGAATGGAGTGGAGAAGCTGACTTAATATCTGTGCTGTATGGGCAAGGTATGATATTTGCAAATCCCAACAATTAACAATGGATGTGAGTAACCATAAAGTTAAAGGCCTGAAGGGCAGATAAAGTCAAAACACCTAAGGAAAGGGACCCTTTCCCCCTCCCTACGTGGGAGTTCATTCTGT